>NC_084599.1:40565051-40645051 GCF_033807715.1 Cololabis saira
TTTGGGGCTGTAGTGGTTGTGTAGTGGTTGTGTTCGGGTGGTTCTATGTCAGTTTGAGGTGTTTACGGTTGTATTGTATTTATTCCTGTGCTCCCCGCAGGTGGTGTGGTTCAGGGTGCCACACCCCCTGCTTCAAGGTTGTGTGGTTTAGGGTGATTAATAATGGCCAAGAAGTAGGTTAGGGTTGTTAATAAACCGTTAAAGATTGTTAATAAACCTTTGGGGATGGGGCCATTTGGCAGGCATTTTGACTTAAAATTGATGTCAATCACAATTCAATTCCATTCAATTCAATTCTATTTGAATAGCGTCTAATACAACAGATGTTGTCTCTAGACGCTTTCCAGAGACCCAGAACATGACCCCCGAGCAATTATTACATAAACAGTGGCAAGAAAAACTCCCCTTTAGGAGGGAAGAAACCTTGAGCAGGACCTGGATCAAAAGGGGGGACCCTTCTGCCGAAGGCCAGACTGGGTGGTCGGGGGGTGGGGGGGGCGCAGGCAGGTGGAAGCAGCAGCGGGATGCCCAGAGGGTAGTGGGGGACCGCAGGCCAGCACGCAGCTCCCGAAGCTCTGGCCTGCAAACATGCACAAAAGAGAAAAAAGGGGGGCCAGCATAAGAAACTACAGAAACGATGGACAAAAATGATGGCTATGAGATACTTATAATAAATAAAGATGGAAATGGAGAAGAGAGGAAGGGAAGAGGAGAGGAGAAGAAGGGTGAGAGGCACTGCCCAGCGGATCATGTCGGTGCCCCCTGCAGCATAAGCCTATAGCAGCATATCTACCACAAAGCTATATTTGAGACTAACTATTATAGTCTTGTTCTATAGCTGCAACTATGACTACTGACTCTAACACACTAGAGTTTACACTACCTAGAGATTTACCAACGCCAGCTAGAGGTTTACTAAACACTCACTATAGGCTTTACTAAACAGAAAGGTTCATGAAATTTGAATATGATGTAGTCCGCTGCGACGCGAGTTTTGAAACATTTGAATCATGTCCCTACAATAACCTGTTGCCTAGCAACAAGCGTCCAAAGTCAAATGGAATTTTTTTATTGAAAGTTTAATATCTCAAAAACTGTAATAATTGGCATAACGAGGTTGAAATATGTTTTGGTCTGAAGCGAACCGAATCTGGGAACATTTGAATGATGTCTCTACGATAAAGTTCGGCCGACCGATAAGCGTCCGAATTTTCCCCTTTTTTTCCCGTTTCTTAGCATCTAGCGTTGCCACGGTAACGCTTTTGATTGAGAAAAGTATTGCCCTCCGAGGCACGATGGATCCACATGTTGTCATGGTTAGGTTGTTTAGGACCCAAGTGCAGGAGACAGAGGTAGGCTGGAGACAGGAGTTCTCAAAACAAAAAGGATTTAATCCAAAAAGGCAAAATAAGGCGCTGCAGAGCAGGATGAACAAAAAACCAGGATCATCAAAAAGGTACGAGGAGACATGGAGGAAGACACAGTACGGACCGACAGAGCACAAAGGAATGACAAGACAAGATATACTGAGGGGATAACGAGACATGACGAGACACAGGTGCAGACACAATCAGGGCAGATGGGACACAGGCGGGGCAAGACAGAAACTGAAGGCAAACTGGAGGCTGGGGGAATGTCAACCTTGACAGAACCCCCCCCTCAAGGGACAGATCCCAGATGTCCCACTCGGCCTACCACCCAGGGTGGGCGGAGGGGGCCTGGAGGAGGGCCCAGGCCAACACACGGCCAACGTTCCGGGGGCCGTCCTGGGGACTGTGCAGACCTGCGAGACAGCTCCGGGGGTCGCCCACGAAGCCGGGCAGACCGGCGAGAACGCTCGGGGGGACGTCCACGAGGCCGACCAGACCGGCGAGAACGCTCCGGGGGCCGCCCACGAGGCCTAGGCCTGGGTCTTGACGCGGGTCTCGGCGTGGGGCTTGGCGCGGGTCTCGGCGTGGGGCTTGGCGGTCTTGGCGTGGGGCTCAGCGTGGGGCTTGGCGGTCTTGGCGTGGGGCTCGGCGTGGGTCTTGGCGTGGGGCTTGGCGGTCTTGGCGTGGGGCTTGGCGGTCTCGGCGTGGGGCTTGGCGGTCTCGGCGTGGGGCTTGGCGGTCTTGGCGTGGGGCTCGGCGTGGGGCTTGGCGTGGGGCTTGGCGTGGGGCTTGGCGTGGGGCTTGGCGTGGGGCTTGGCGTGGGGCTTGGCGTGGGGCTTGGCGGTCTTGGCGTGGGGCTTGGCGGTCTTGGCGTGGGGCTTGGCGGTCTTGGCGTGGGGCTTGGCGGTCTTGGCGTGGGGCTTGGCGTGGGGCTAGGCAGTCTTGGCGTGGGGCTTGGCGTGACGGGAACGTGACATGGCTCTGGAACGTGACATGGCTCTGGAACGTGACATGGCTCTGGAACGTGACATGGCTCAGGAACGTGACATGGCTCAGGAACGTGACATGGCTCAGGAACGTGACATGGCTCAGGAACGTGACATGGTTGCGGGGGTACCCGGGTCCGAGGCGCCGGCTGCGGGGGTACCCGGGTCCGGGGCGCCGGCTGCGGGGGTACCCGGGTCCGGGGCGCCGGCTGCGGGGGTACCCGGGTCCGGGGCGCCGGCTGCGGGGGTACCCGGGTCCGGGGCGCCGGCTGCGGGGGTGCCCGGGTCCGTGGTGCTGGTCCCCCCTCGAGGGGCGCCGGCCCCCCCTCAAGGGACAGATCCCAGATGTCCCCAGAGTCCACATCCAGGGCGGGCTGGGGGGGGACACGGGTCCTCGGAGCTGGCTGGGGGGGGACACGAGTCCTCGGAGCTGGCTGGGGGGGGACACGAGTCCTCGGAGCCGGCTGGGGGGAGACACGAGTCCTCGGAGCCGGCTGTGGGGGGACACGAGTCCTCGGAGCCGGCTGAGGGGGGTCCGAAACCATCACCGGAGGAGGGGCTGATGCGTCCGGGACCACCACAGGAACGTGGGGAGGTGCATCCGAGACCACCACAGGAACATGGGGAGGTGCGTCTGGGACCACCACAGGAACAGGGACAGGTGCAGGAGCTGGAGCCGGAACAGGCTGGGGCTGGCGCTGGCGCTGACGCCGTCGCCGTTGCATCTGCAGGCTCTTGGGTCCACCCAGAGCCAGGCGTGTTCCCCAAAAGGGGTCCCAACACTCACGCACGTTTTTAGCCGCTTCACGGCAAAGGAAGTCCCACATGGTGAGGTACTCTCCCGCTGGGTCCACCTGGTCGGTCCGTTCTGTCATGGTTAGGTTGTTTAGGACCCAAGTGCAGGAGACAGAGGTAGGCTGGAGACAGGAGTTCTCAAAACAAAAAGGATTTAATCCAAAAAGGCAAAATAAGGCGCTGCAGAGCAGGATGAACAAAAAACCAGGATCATCAAAAAGGTACGAGGAGACATGGAGGAAGACACAGTACGGACCGACAGAGCACAAAGGAATGACAAGACAAGATATACTGAGGGGATAACGAGACATGACGAGACACAGGTGCAGACACAATCAGGGCAGATGGGACACAGGCGGGGCAAGACAGAAACTGAAGGCAAACTGGAGGCTGGGGGAATGTCAACCTTGACACATGTGTTTATGTATGCTATGTGTGGGTGCACGTTCCAGTTCAGGCTACATTAACGGATAGGTTTTTTTTCACCATGGTAAAAAGCCCCATCCGAATGAATGGGGCCATTTGGCCTGGATTTTGACATAAAATGTCTTTAAATCCCAGCTTCATGAAATCAGAGCATGGTCATACTGTACACCCGCTGCTGTGCAGTGAGATTTTTGCGACTTTAGCTTGCCCTTTGGGGCCCTAACATTGCCCTTTGGGGCGTTTTGGACAATTGCAATATGGTCATGCCACTACTTGGCTGCCCATAATAAACTATATGACCTTATTTTCAGATAAACACTGAGGCTACATAGCTGCTGAAGTCTAACAATGCACATGCTTTTTCTTTGTGCGCTCTGCAAATACTTATGTAAGGGATAATGCCCGATGAGGGTCCATTAACATAAATATATGGACGACCTCCGCAAAGTCCATATATGTATGTTAATGGACACCTCGAAGGGCATTATCCCGCTTATACCGAGGTCACTTACCAAAAAACATAAATATTAAATCAGTTTTTCAGTTCAGTTATTATTAATGTGTTTTCAGTTGAAATCATTAGTTTTAGAACAAGCCACAGCTGAGCGGCTGAGCGACTATTTAATCTCTCGTCTGCAGCCGTTGTAACCTGGTGAATTACAAAGTTTTTTAACAAGCCATAACTCAGTTTCCTTGGTAACACCTGAGGGTCTGACTAATACCTGGAACAATCACTACCGTCCCATAAGGTCCTTAACGGACACAGTGTTGATTCTCCAGTAACTAGGACGGACCAGAGATACGATTTAGCAACATGAGATATTCTAGTCCGCTCAGCTCCGCTCGGCTATGGTGCAGTAACAAACCGTAAAAATATTTGTCTCAAAGAATCAAAGTCCACAGATAGTTTCCTAAATCGCTTTATTAAGCAACATATATGATCAACCATTCAAAAAAAAATAAATGTTTCATTAAGCTACAACTATTATCAATCATTCAAATAAATAAACGTTGATATTGAATGATATCAATGGAAGAGTGAGGTGAGGTGTCACGTCCTTGTGCCATTTCTCTGGTTTCTTTTCATTCTCTTTTATCTCCTCTTCTGCATCCCAGTCATCAAAATTGTTAAATTCACCAAATAAATTAAAATAAATTACAAAATCACTCATGTCACGGTCCTGCGGTAGCCGGCTCTTCTTCTCTGAATCTCCGTTGCCGTGGTTACCACCTGGCAGTTGATCCAGCGCAAAGATATCAGGCAATTTGACAAAACTTGTTTCTAGGTGTAGATTATCCCTTTTAATGTACACCTGCCAGCCAATCAGAATCGAGTATTCACACAGACCTTGGTATAATTTATTTTAATCTTCTCTCTTGTTACAATCAGAAGTAAATTCATCTGTCTATCAAAGTGAAAGCATGTACTTGTAATGTAGAGTGAGTTCAAACATCAGAATGGGGGGAGAAAGCTGATTTAAGTAACTCTGAAAGTGGCACGCGTGCCGGAGCCATGGGCTTGACTGAATATTTCAGCTAATCCCAGCAGATCTACTGGGATTTTCATGCAAAAACCATCTCCAGGGTTTATAGATAATGGTCTAAAAAAGGGAACTGTTCAGCGAGTGGCGGCTCTTTGGGAGAAAAATGCCTCGTTGATGCCGGGTGTCAGACAGAAATGGCCAAAAAGCTTGACAAGAGGCAAAAGGCAGTGGTAACTCACGTAACCATAACTCTCACTGCCACGGTGTGCAGAGGACCATCTCTGAATGCACGACACGTCAAACCTTCAAGCAGGGGGGGCCACAGCGGCGGAGGACCCCACTGGGTGACATTCCTGCCAGCTATGAACAGGAAATTGAGGTTACAATTTGCATGAGCTCAAAATCAGAAAATAGAAGATTGGAGAAAAAAAAACGGAAACACACAATATTGCCTGAATGTGGTGAGTCTTGAGCTCGGCTGTGGGATTTAGATGGTAGGATCAGATATTTGATTTAAAGGTTATGAAAGTATTGATCCATCATGCTTTGTACAAACAGGCTCATTTGTTATTGCTCCTGTTGTTTTTCTAATCAGCTGGACATGATTTAAAATACCTATTACTACTACCACTACTACTACTACTACTACTACTAGTACTAGACTAGATAGATAGACCATGCCATCCCTTCATCACCACGGCGTACCCATCATCTGATGGATGCTTCCAGACGTGTAACGAACCACGTCACAAAGCTTAAATGACCTCTGTTGTGCCACAAAGGGGGTGCTGGTTCAGTTATCAAAGAGTTATTAATAATTGTCCTTCGGCAATTATTAATAATTAATAAAGTAGATTATTTTTTTAAATTGAATTATCTAAAAAATGTAAAAAAGAGGATCTGCACACTTGGATCAATGCAAGTGCCTTTAATTAATCAAGCTTTCGGTCAGAAGACCTTCATCAGGGTAATAAATAATTTTGATAATTAAATTGAATTATCAAAATGAATTAATCAAAACGGGGCACCACCTGACGTAATCAGGAAAAAGATAACTAAACAGCAAAATCAGTCTCAAGGTAAGTTATTCCTCAGAATAATAGTGAAGGAAGGAGTCCGAGCACGGACCTTTTGCAACCAGCAGCTGTGACAAATATGTATAAAATAAACACAAACAACTTCTCTCATTCAAATTAATTAGAATTTATTTAATTTATTCAAGTGTTACGAAATGATAAAACAACATTTAGGATACATTCTGATGGTGAAACTACACAGAAAAAACAACTAACTAAACATTAAACACAAACTTCAGGTTATATATGTGTATGCATGTGTGTGTGTGTGTGTGTGTGTGTGTGTGTGTGTGTGTGTGTGTGTGTGTGTGTGTGTGTGTGTGTGTATGAATGTGTGTGTCACGATGGCTGTTCATACACGTGGTGATGCAAAAGAAAAGATGGCTGACGAAGTCACGTGGTGACTGACGGGGCGTCCGAAATTCCATATTAAACAGTATATACTCAAAAAGTATACTTAAGTTCGGCACACTTTTGAGTAAATATCAGTAGTATGCATTAATTCGGACGTACTACTCAGAGCGCACACGGCACTTCCTGCCGTTGAGAGGGGGAGTTGTTACCATGGTAACAACTCCTGTCTCAGCAGCAGTAGCAGCACCGCTCTTTCCCGTTTATCCTGGCCCAAACAAGATGACATTATATAATATTATTATATACCAATATTATAATATTAATATGATATAATAATATTATTGTACTTAACATTCTACTTATGACATATACGTATCTCGCAGCACTTAGCAACCAAACACCGCTGCATTGCATTGTGGGAAGTTTCTGCTTAGCTAGTGTCCATCAATCTATACTAATAAATTTCTCCAGAATGAGTATGGATAGCGCATACTATTGTGTACGTACCAATGTTTCAGATGCACTAAAAAATCTCACATACTGTTTTTGCTACTCATTAGGGTGGAAGGATGGCATTTCGAGCGCAGCCTGAGTCTTGCGTGTCTCAAAATGGCAAACGAGATTTTGTCTCATTCAGTGAAAACAGGCTCGGAGGTTTTATGGCCAAGATAAGAGTGTGCATGTGTGTGGGGGGGTTAGTAGGAGAGGATGAGAGTCTGAAAAAAGTAAAACCCAAGACACTAGAATAACCTGGTTCTTCTGATGTTCCCCACACAGAGACGCATCATGTGAAACTGACTTCACACATGGTCATTCAACTGGGAAATGAGGAAGGGCTTTATTTTCTGTTGTGGAAAAGCATTTCATCAAGATCCAGCAACGGTTCGCCTCACAATGCAACTAAACTTGTTAAATGTGTTAACTAAGTTTCTCTGCCCAGACACTAAACAGCCTCTTAGGTGAATCTTTGTAGTTGAAGAAAAAGGTGGTTTGGTCTGGCGGCCAGCGCTCCTTGGTGAACAGCTGGATGGTTACGCTCCACAGGTGAAAAGCTGGATGGTTACGCTACTTGGTGAACAATCTGAGCCTATTGTGAATAACTATGACTTTACACTATACTTTTAATTGAAAATGACCATTGAATTATAATAATGTTTTGTTTTTATTTTGGCTTCAGCTCAATGTAATTATCTTTAATTTGCGTTGCCGGTTTAGATGGTCATCGCATCTTAACTGAGGCGTTTCTCATCAGTTTCACTGATATACATTTGCTTTCACATCAAGTCGCTTCAGTGTTTATCTCTCAGTTATCCTGCTGAAATATTTATGTAGGCGATTCCGACAGGTTCAGGTAGCGACAACATCAACATGAACCCTCTAGTTATCCAGAAAAGCACTTCATTCAAGTTGTTTATACTTCACTTAGGCGTAAGGAGCCGTCAGCTCACCCACCAATTTCCACGGCAGCCGCCTGAAGACCAAAGGTGAATTTTGCAATATCCACTATTTGTAGCCTTCCAATCACATACATGGAAGCGGTATTTAAAGTCATTTTTGACATCCACAAGACATTTGTCTCTGAGACCTTGGATTCGTTTTTCAAATGAAACGCTTCTACATTTACTGCTTCGTGTCAATTTGGGTGATATTGTCATATTTGTGTGCAGTTCCTGTCGGGTTATGGTTAAACCTGGCACTATTACTGTCGTGGAAAAACCTGCTTCAACCTGGTGAATGACTGGACTGAAAACGCAGTGTCTAAGTTACAAAAAATAAGACTTGAGAGATGATCCAGATTTTAGTAGATGTAATTAAACAGTTGCATGTCAGAACCTTACGGAAGAGTATTAGGGCCAGGCAGGAGAAAAATAAAAATAATATTTTAGAGGAGGAAGATTTTTTTGTCATTATCCACAAAAAAAAAAATGTCGAGAAAAAAGTCCAAATGTCCAGAAAAAAGTCAAAATATCGTGAATAATGTTGAAATCTTGAGAAAAAAGGTAAAATTCGACTTTATTCTTGAAATTGTTAAACATTAATCTCAACAATTTCGACTTTTTTCTCGAAGTGCACAATAAGAAAAAAAATCTTCCCCTCTCAAATATTTTTTCTCCTGCATGGCCCCAATACTCTTCCATAGAACCTAATGAGCTGTCTGGACGCAGAATAATGATTGGAACAGAGGACCTGATTTTGAAGCATAGAGGTTCTAGTAAGACAAAAAATTGTTCCCATTGTTAATCTTTGTTTGGGCAGGGAACTAGTCTGCACCTGTAATTGGCCAAGGCTATATTCTGCTGCACTTTTTTCCCATCACAACTGCTTATTTAGGTCTGGGCCTAATTAAGGCCTCACTTTCCCTCTGATCGGTTTTTGACACCAGAAATATTAAGGGTTCGGAGGTCAGGTCTTGAGCAGACTCTGATAAAGTCTCCAGCCCTTTAACAGAACAGCATCAGCATCAGCAGCACTGTGGTGGAGCTCTGTCACGTTATTACAACCACCTTAAATGTAAACACTTTTAATGCACTTCCTTTGCTCAGTGTCTTTATTTAAGATGTAACCTTTTTAAAACAGCCACAGTCATCGAATTTCAGCCCAATATTTTTGAAATTAATTTTGTCTGATCTGGCTTTTATTGTGTTGCATGCAACTCTAGCAACGTACGGAAGAGTATTAGGGCCATGCAGGAGGAAAATAAAAATAATATTTTAGAGGAGGAAGCGTTTTTTTTTATATGCACTTTGAGAAAAAAGTCGAAATGTCGAGAAAAAAGTCAAAATGTCGAGATTAATGTTAAAGTACAATTTCGAGAAAAAAGTCGTAATGTTGAGAGAAAAAAGTCGAAATGTCGAGAATAAAGTCGAAATGACGAGAAAAACGTTGAAATGTTGAGAAAAAAGTCGAAATGTCGAGAAAAAAGTCGAAATGTCGAGATTAATGTTGAAGCACAATTTCGAGAAAAAGGTCACACATTTCACATTTTTCAAACATTTCGACTTTTTTCTCGAAGCGCATAATGAAAAAAAAATCTTCCTCCTCTAAAATATTATTTTTATTTTTCTCCTGCCTGTCCCTAATACTCGTCCGTACACAATATTTCGAGAAATTTCACATTTTTCTCCTGGCCTTAAAAAAAAAGTTTTAATCTCTAAAAGAATGAAGGGAAAAACATCAAAACCAAAGGAATGAAAGGAAGACAGAAGGTTAATGATTTTACTCAACTCAGTCAAGACCAACGCTGACGTTTGTTTTCCCTCTAAACAACAACTTCAGAAGCAGACGTGAGTGAAACTTTTTAGTTTTTTGTTAATTGAGGAGTACATTATGAATTCCTCATTTGCCACTTACAGACACTTAGTTATCCTTGACATACAAGTCTTCTAAGACGCAGTCCTTTCACTTCGGGACTGTGCAGTAAATTAACCAAACCCCTGCTGCAGAAGTGTCAGGTAATGACTTTGTTAATTACACTTTATTTCAATTTCCTTCTTTACTGGCGCCATTCGGAGCATCTCTGACTCGTAGCCGGTCTCCCAGCATCACTTTCTCCTCCCTAAAGAGGCAGGAAACAGCTTGGCACCGATGTCTTTCCTTCATGGTCGGTTTGTGGCCGCTGCAGTATAAGCTTTTGTTTTGATTGAGGTCTCGCTTAAAGGAATTCACAATTGTTGGAGCATTGTTGGACTGCAGATGGACGAGCATCTGCTACGCTGCACCTTGATTTGTTACTCAAGTTCAACACCACAACACTGTAAAACATTTTATTACCTCAAGTTACACCTTTGGGTCATTGCAGTGGCTCGAATGGTTTTTATGGCTTATAAAGGGTAATGTTTTTTTTCCCTCTCTCTTTGTGGGATCAGCCAGTTCAAACTCGAGTACAATGTAGAATCTATTGCCACTGAGATCCATCCATGACGGGATTACAGTGTTTTCTTCTTTGTAATCGTGTTCAACTATTGCAAATGTTCATTATGTTTTGCTAATGATGAAATCTGGCTAATCACAGAAAGAGGTGGCAAATTGTGCTTCTTTATTAATCCTGAAGGTGAGTTGATTATTGATGTGTTTATGGCTGAATTAATGTTTAAATAGGATCCCGGAGGTCCCGTTTAACCAACAGCAATCAAGAGATGAATAAATACATACATTTAAGTGCATGATGAGCTGTGCAGAAAATTACACACCTTATCGTTATCCTTTGTTAATCACCCTGGTGTATTTTATGGAGAGGTGAACACACGTGTCAAACGCCTACTCTTAACAACCCCACCTCCATCTCACCAAAACCTTTACCTTGGAAAAAAAAGTCAAGGCTACTTTTCTTTTACAGACTGCACTACATACATTTTCATGTCCAGACTTAACCCTTGTGCTGTCTTTGGGTCAAGGATGGAAGAAGAGAAGAAGGAAAGAAAGAAGGAAGGAAGGAAGGAAGGAAGGAAGGAAGGAAGGGAGGAAGGGAGGAAGGAAGGAAGGAAGGAAGGAAGGAAGGAAGGAAGGAAGGAAGGAAGGAAGGAAGGAAGGAAGGAAGGAAGGAAGGGAGAAAAGAGGAAGGGAAGAAGGAAGGAGAGATCAGGAGGAAAGAAGGATATGAGAATTAGGTCATTTTGACCCAAAGACAGTACAAGGGTTAAGAAATATAAATGCCGAAATCTTAAAACATATTTTTAAAAGGAAAGAAAAGATACAAATAAGTTTATTGGAAAACTATTCATCGGATAATGTGGTTTGCAGCAGAAGTATTAGGAAATTTCCGTACTCCAACAAACGTACAGTATATCGCATGACATTAAAATAAATGTTTTTTTTTTTTTATTTATTTTTTTTTTTTTAACCAGAACAGCTCGTCCTCAATATTGGAAAATTAGATTGCTTATATAATAAACAGTTGACAGTTTGGACCGACTCTTTAAAAATAGAGGTGAAAAGTTGCATAATTTCAAAACAATGTTACATAAGTATTACAAGTATAAATGTTGATATGCACACTATGTCAAGAAGGTTGTTGTGAGGACCCAGATGCAGGAGAGCAGGAGGCAGGAGATCTCAAAAGACTGTGATTTATTAACTCAAAGAAAACCAAAAATATAATATACGTATTATATTTATATCATAGTTATATTTTATTTATGATAGAGCTTACATTTTGTATTAAACAGGTTATTTTTGTAAAAATTATATGTATTTATTAGGGCTGTCAAATGATTATTTTTTTTAATCGCGATTAATCGCAGAATTTCAAAAGTTAATCGCGATTAATCGCATTTTGAATTGCATGTTTAAAATTCTGTTATTTCGCATTTCAAGGCAGTTTTAAGCCCATAATGTAAATCATTTCTTACCATTGTGTCTTAATTGGGAATCAAATGAACACAAAGAAAGAATTTCCTTTTTGACCTTCTGTATTTTCTTTCAAAAAAGTGCCATGTATACCAACTTAAAACACTGTCTACTTCAAATACAGTTTTTCAAATTAAACAAAGTGCCATATAGACAGGGCTGCACATAATTATTTTGGTCTGGTGCTCAGAGGAGCCCCTGGATATGTGACTTGGGCCTCCAAAAACGCAGTGACCCGTCTCGCCGGATCGATAAAAGAGGGATGCAGGAATAAGTTATAGGCAAAACGATATTTATTCACTTATAAAGATGAATGGCTCAATATGGTTTATTTCAATAATTCAACTAGAATATGGTGTAACAGTTAATTTATTTCAATAATTCAACTAGAATATGGTGTAAAAGTTAATTTATTTCAATAATTCAACTAGAATATGGTGTAAAAGTTAATCTATTTCAATAATTCAACTAGAATATGGTGTAAAAGTTAATTTATTTCAATAATTCAACTAGAATATTGTGTAAAAGTTAATTTATTTCAATAATTCAACTAGAATATGGTGTAAAAGTTAATCTATTTCAATAATTCAACTTAAAAGGTGAAACTAATACATTACCTAGTCTTATTACATTCAAAGCAAGATATGTTGAACCTTTATTTGTTATAATTTTGATGATGGAATTGTTTATTGATTTCATAAAATATTCTCTAATTTATTTTTTATTTGGGGTTTTCATAAACTTTGAGCCATAATCAGAGCAGCGTCTTGCTGGCGCAGGTAACTGCTGCACGCAGTGACGGACGCTGGCTGATTTATGGTTCCGCGTTGCACCAACGCAGAGCTTACGGGGTAGGATACGCGGGAGCGCGAACGT
Organism: Cololabis saira; assembly: GCF_033807715.1. Lineage (NCBI taxonomy): Eukaryota > Metazoa > Chordata > Actinopteri > Beloniformes > Belonidae > Cololabis > Cololabis saira. The sequence goes on from NC_084599.1 coordinate 40,577,765, forward strand.
ACGGTGCGCGTCGCCGCGTAACATCATGCAGCCACTTCTCGGCGAACACACGTTTTCTGTTTCTATCCACGGGTAGTGGTTCAGTTTGGCGTCTCTTTGTAGTTGGTGGTGGTGGAAGTTTACTTTAGGAAACAGCAAACATGGCGCTACAGAGGAGTCTTCTTCTTCTTGAGGTTTATTGGCGGTTGGCATCCAGTTTTTTCCGGTGCATTACCGCCCTCTTCTGGATCATTACAGAAGAGTCGACTACGGGTGAGTAGAAGGGACAAAAAGGTTTGCGATTAAAATGCGATTAAAAAAAAATAACGCATTATGGATTGCATTAATCTAATCGCGATTAACGCATTAACGCTGACAGCCCTAGTATTTATACAAATTAGGGTTTAGTATAAAAAAACTAGACACAAAATTCCCTGGAAATGTTGAAGTGCCACGGGATTACTGCCGGATGATTGCGATTTTGATGACATTTCCTATATCAAACCATTCAAAGGTTATTGCAGAAAATAGGAACTATCACATATCAACCAATCAGAACTAGGGGCGGGGCTAATTTGCACCAATCATGGTCAAGGACTCAATACCGAGTCCAATGACACCACCCACGACTCCTTACATCTTGTATTAAACAGGTTATTTTTGTAAAAATGATATGTATTTATACAAATTAGGGTATAGTATAAAAAATAAATACAGACATACTGTATAATTTATGTTTAGTTGTGGGAAAGGGGTGGGATTAAATAAGTTTATACTTCCTCCTACTCCTTTTCGAACATGTAACTTGAAATATGTGTTTTGATGTTTTCTTCAAGTGGATTTGTTTTCTCGTCTTTTTTCTTGTTTTTTTACATGTTCGAAATAAACTAAACTAAACTAAACTATATGGGGAAGAGGGGACCAACAAGTAGACATAAAACATTTGTCTCTGAGACCTTGGATTAGTTTTTCAAATGAAACACTTCTGCATTTACTGCTTTGTGTCAATTTGAGTGATATTGTCACATTTGTTGGTTATGGTTAAACATGGCACAATTGCAGTCGTGGAAAAACCTGCTTCAATCTGGTGAATGACTGGACGGAGCGTCTAAGTTACAAAGAATCAGACTTGAGAGATGATCCAGATTTTAGTAGATTTAATTAAACAGTTGCATGTAAACGGGTCAGAACCTACAGAGGTTTTTCCTCACTGAGGTGTCAGGAAAATTAGCATAACTCCCACAATAGGGTTCAACTGGATTTTCCCGAGACACACGCAGGAAGAAAGAAGGAAGAAAAGACTAAAAAAAAAGGAACAAAGCATCTGAGGCAGATAGAAAGATGAAACAGATGGAAATATTGCACATGAAGACAACAAACAGAGAAGCTAATGTCAAGCACACGAAGGCATTTGCGCGAGAGCAGAAATATTTAGAAGAGCAAAAACAGTGGTGGCACTTGGAGTCCACATCCATCACAAAGGAGACTGCTGTGTTTGTCCAGAGGAGAGGGCTGTGGGTGTGAGCAGACTGCAGAGTCGGAGCTGCCTGGCGAGGAGACAAAACAATCTCGGGGATTCGTTGCACACAAACACACACATGCATGCACACGAACACACACATGTATGCACGCAAACACACACATGTATGCACACAAACACACACATGCATGCACACAAACACACACATGCATGCACACAAACACACACGTGCATGCACACAAACACACACGTGCATGCACACAAACACACACGTGCATGCACACAAACACACACATGCATGCACACAAACACACACATGCATGCACACAAACACACACATGTATGCACGCAAACACACACATGTATGCACGCAAACACACACATGCATGCACACAAACACACACATGCATGCACACAAACACACACATGCATGCACACAAACACACACGTGCATGCACACAAACACACACGTGCATGCACACAAACACACACATGCATGCACACAAACACACACGTGCATGCACACAAACACACACATGCATGCACACAAACACACACGTGCATGCACACAAACACACACATGCATGCACACAGACACACACATGCATGCACACAAACACACACATGCATGCACACAAACACACACGTGCATGCACACAAACACACACATGCATGCACACAAACACACACATGCATGCACTGGCCATTTGCATGAGGCTTGTTTAATAGCCTGGGTAAAGCTGTTGCACAACAAATGCAGCCAGAAATAAGTGTAAGAAATGTAAAACTAATCACAACAACAGAATGCAACAGTGGAGCAGCAGAATATGAGATTTTGTACACATGTAATGTTTCCTTACATTATATATTATACTTTGATTTATCCATATTTAACATACTGTACTATTGTGTGGGCAAATACCTTTCCATCTTATTTGCAGAAAATGTTATTGTTGCAGAAACGTTTTGTTAGATTAACAACTTTCAAGTGCACCTCTCTTCTTTAAATTGCAATTATTGACTATCCATGACATCAACATATTTCAAATCTGTACATTTGTCTTTAAAGTGAATTACTGTATAATACTTTCTAAAGCTGTTAAATCCTCCGTGCATTTGTTCTGTTGTGGCACCTTAAGGATGATTTCAGTTTTTGAGTTTGTTTAAGTCTTTTTTTAAGTACTTAATACCCCAAACATCTCACTCTTGGATGGACTCGTGACCAGTAATATAAGAAATAAAGAAAAAGCCAAGTTTGTTAGAGAAACAGTTTCATTATTGGAAATTTCACTTGTGAAATTTGTCCTCGTAATAATTTCACTCACGCTTCTCACAACATTCATTCTTTTGTACGGAAGAGTATTAGGGTCAGGCAGGAGAAAAATAAAAGTAATATTTTAGAGGAGGAAGATTTTTTTTTCCATTATGCACTTCGAGAAAAAAGTCAAAATGTCGAAAAAAAAGTCGAAAATAATGTTTAAGTACAATTTCGAGAAAAAAGTCGAAATGTATTTCAACTTTATTTTCGAAATTTCGACTTTATCCAAGAAATTTCGACTTCATTCACAAAATTTTGACTTTCTTCTTGAAATTGTATTTCAACTTTTTTCTCGACATTTCGACTTTTTTCTCGAATTGCGGCATAAAAAAAAATCCTCCCCTCTCAAATATTTTTTCTCTTGCATGGCCCTAATACTCTTCTGTACTTTTGGGATCAATACTAGTTACATCATTTTCTTTTTTACATATATATCGAATTTCTTTTTGCAAATGACTGAGATATACATCCAATCTTTGTCGGTCTTTACTGCTATGAGCTGCAGAGATGTTGCAGAAATGAAGTGACGTCCTGCTCAACCTGTGGCTCCAGGTTTGAAACGTGGCCACCGACTGAGCTGAAAGCCTGCGCTCTGACTGCTGCCATGAAAGCAGCGTTTCCTCCAGCCCTAAAAGCTCGGTGACGGTTCCTGCCTCCGTGGAGCTTTTCTGAAGTAACGCTGCCTGCATGCCGAGTCTGCAGCCCCCGGGGAGTCTCCTGCAGGACTGACAGTGAGTGAGATGCTGAGTTGTTCTCCATCGCTTCTGCAGCTGCTGGGAATATCTGGGAATATCTCTCAAACACTTCATTACCTAAAACAATTTATTGATTAGAATGAATGACAGAGTTCATCTTTTTGTAAGAAGAATTTAACGTCTTTATAGAACATTAATGCATTAAACATGGTGCTAAACAGATTCAAATCTGGAACAATTGTTTATTTAATATGACTCTTTAAGTTATGAGTTGTTACTGTGTTCATTTATTTACTTATTTACTTTATTTATTATTACACTGCGTTAGGACACCTGATTTCACCTGACATCAGGAAATATACACTTAGTTCTGAGGAACTGTGTCTTTATGTAGCATAATCAAATATTAGCTTCGGGAGCTGTGTGCTGGCCTGCGGTCCCCCCCCGCCCCCCTTCACCCTCGGTCATCCCGCTGCTGCTTCCACCTGCCTGCTGTGCTGCTGACGTCCCTGACTCCCCCAGTCTGGCCCCCCCAGGGCCCCCCCTTATGAGCCTGGTCCTGGTCCAGGTTTCTTCCTCCTAAAGGGGAGTTTTTCCTTGCCACTGTTTGGCTTAAGGTTTTTCTCCCACTATGGGAGTTTTTACCTGCCATTGTTTATGTAATAATTGCTCGGGGGTTTATGTTGATGTTTATGTTCATGTTCTGGATCTCTGGAAAACGTCATCTGTTGTATTATACGCTATACAAATAAAATTGAATTGAATTGAATTGAATAGAGGTCAAGGTCAGGAGGAGAGACCAAGGTCAGGCTTGTAGCACCCTATAATATAATAATTTCCTATAATGTAATAATTTCCTATGACAATAACGTAATAAGGTATTACATTATTGGTAAAAATGTTATTACAATATCCGTTAGGATATTTTATTACATTATTGGGGAAGTTATTACATTATTGGGTTTTATTACATTTTCGATTGAGTTAAATGCAAATTTTATTACATTTTCAGGCGTTATTACATTATAGGAAATTATTACATTATAGGGTGCTACAAGGCTGCGTCCTGATGAGGATGACTGGGATACATCCCACTGTTATCCTGGGGGTTCATGACTAAACGGAGAGCCAGGGTCATCACATCTTCTGTTGAAATTTCAGGAATTAGTAGATTATAGTATTCTGCAAATTGTGTTTAAAGCTCATAAAAAAAACTTTCAAAAATCAATCAACATTCAAAAAAGATTTGAAAAAAGAGAAAGCAAGTATAACTTAAAAGGAACAGAGATCTTTAAAAAACAAGATTCAGGACTAAATTGATGGAACGTTGTGTTTCTGAGAAAGAAATCAGTTTATGTAACAATCTGAATAAAGAAACCAAAGAATCCAAATCAAACATTACATTCAAAAGAACAATTAAAGCCTGTATGTTAAGGAAATATAATGAAATATGTTAGTTACGTTTGATTGACATACCCCATTGTCATGAAAGGTATAAACATTGTTTGTTGTTGTTTGAATGGTATTAACTGAATTGTAACTTGGGAACTAAAAACTGTGTCTGTATCGACTGGCATTTTGTTTTGTTTTTTAATTTACGTTCTTTGTGAATTGATTTCTTGGGGTAAACGGGCAGATTAAATAAGATTATTCTTCTTTCTGCTCCCTTTCATTCAGAATTTAGGAAAGTTTGTGTCTATATTAAATTGTTCTTTTATTGTAATCAATGAATGCAATAAAGAATAAATGAAATGAAATGAAAATGATCAATGCGCTCTAGTAACAGACGGGTCCAGGTCCAGGGTTGAGTGGGGGCTTGTGGGAGGGTGTGATGTGCTTTAATAGCAGCTTCTCAGAGCACTTGTTCGTCACCTGCCACGGGTCTAGAAAGCTGCTGTTGTTCACCAGGCAGAATGAAATAATGGCCTGGGAATTCTCCGAGCACTTTTCCAAGTACCCTTCTCTGGGCTGGCAGCCGTCCTCACATTCACTGATCTGAGCTCTCGTCTCGCTTCACACTCTCACACTGCGAGCAGACGAGTGCCGGAGTCAGGCGGAGGCTTTTCACATCTAGAGTTGGTCTTTTAGCATCAAAGTAAGCAAAGAAACAGTGCAGTTCCTCTGCTGGTGAGAAGTCTGTGTTGACGAGTGTGGAGCTGCTGCCCCCAGAATAAGGGATGTGTTTACGCTGCAAAAACTCTAAATCTTACCAATATTTGTCTTATTTTTAGTTGAAATGTCTCATTCTTAGTAAAAAAAAATCTCATTACACTTAAAACAAGACTCATCACTGGAAAAAACAACAATTTCCCCCTGTTTCAAGTAGATTTTCACTTAAAATAAGTAGAAAAATCTGCCAGTGGAACAAGATTTTTTTGCTTGTAATGAGAAGATAAATCTTGTTCCACTGGCAGATTTTTCTACTTATTTCAAGTGAAAATTTACTTGAAACAGGTGAAAATGGTCAAATAAGTTATTTTTCTGGTAATGACTCTTGTTTTAAGCATACAGGACTGTCTCAGAAAATTAGAATATTGTGATAAAGTTCTTTATTTTCTGTAATGCAATTAAAAACAAATATCACAATCTCAGTTTAATATTGGTTTCAGAGGATCAAAAATATGAAACTCATTACCTTCATACCTGCAATTCTCATCCAATCAATTAAAAAAAGCTCTAAAATCAACTCTTTTAAACAATAAATACTTCCCATACGGTCTTCCAACTTAACCAGGTGTACCCAATCTTATCATTTTTATTGATATTTGTTTAATGTTTCTGTATTTAGTTTTACTGCCCCCCCCCCTCATTGTTATAAATTGTATCTGCTTTCCAATGCTCTGGATGGATGTAAATGGAGAAAGCCACTTCTCAAGCCCCTGGAGGGTTTTTAGACTTTCTCCTTCACATTTCTTTCTACTTTTATATTGTGTTACAAATGTTTTTTATATGTGAAAACAAATAAACTAAACTAAACTAAAAAAACAAAAATGTCATACATTCTGGATTCATTACAAATCAACTGAAATATTGCAAGCCTTTTATTATTTTAATATTGCTGATTATGGTTTACAGTTTAAGATTAAGATTCCCAGAATATTCAAATTTTTTGAGATAGGATATTTGAGTTTTCTTAAGCTGTAAGCCATGATCAGCAATATTAAAATAATAAAAGGCTTGCAATATTTCAGTTGATTTGTAATGAATCCAGAATGTATGACATTTTTGCATTACAGAAAATAAAGAACTTTATCACTAAATAAAGACTTTATCACAATATTCTAATTTTCTGAGACAGTCCTCTAATGAGATTTTTTGACTAAAAATGAGACATTTTAACTAAAAATAAGACAAATATTCCTGGTAAGATTTTGAGTTTTTGCAGGTTAATTCCCTGTCATAGCAGCCTCTTCTACCCCTCTGCATCCTGAAAACGGCGTTGCAGCTTCGAGAACAGTCTGTGCTTACTTGTTCATCCAAGGTGTCTCTTTTGGGAATCCAAGGTTTCTGTAACTTGTTTCTATAACTGCCTTTATGTCCAAGATTGATGCTCGCACAATGATGTGTTCACACAATGAAGGCTGCATGAAAGCCTTATGTGAGAGAGAAAAACAACGTTCTAATGACATCATGCGGGAATAACAAAGCCAAGCAAGAGAAGACTGGACTTACCCAAGATGCAGCAAAATACAACAAAACACCCACAACTGAAAAAGAGGATTAATGATTTACCGGCTGTATTTTAAATGTATTTTAAATGAAAAACAAACTGATGAATGTCTTTCTATAACATAGTTTATCTTAATAATAAGTACTGATCTCTACGGAAGAGTATTAGGGCCAGGCAGGAGAAAAATGAAAATTAAAGCTGCAAGCAGCGATGAACGGGCCCTCGCACTCACGGCCACCGCCCCCCATAAGCATATCAGAAATGACACCACCCACGACTTCCTATGTTAAACCATTCAAAAGTTATAGCATAAAATCTGGACAACCAATCAGAAGAAGGGGCGGGGCTAATTCAGGCCAATGAAGGTCAAGGACTCCATACAGAATCTGATGACACCACCTACGACTCTCTATGTCAAAGCATTCAAAAGTTATAGCAGAAAATCGGGACAACCAATCAGAAGAAGGGGCGGGGCTAATTTTCACCAATTATGGTCAAGGACTCAATACCGAGTCCCATGACACCACCCACGACTCTTTATGTCAAACCTTTCAAAAGTTATGGCAGAGAAAAGTATTCTAGGGGGCGCTGTTGAGCCATTTTGCCACGCCCATTAATACCAACCATGAAATATCAAATTCATCACCAGGCCTGCCTTGCATGCAAAATTTGGTGACTTTTGGGGAACTATCAAATATGGACCAATCAGATGAAGGGGGGCGCGCTTTTTGCCGTCTAGCGTCGCCACGGTAACACTTTTGGAAGAGAAAAGTAATGCGGGTAGTCGCAGGATGGAGACGCACATTTTGAGGTATAACACACCTGGGTGTACGTTACGGTTCGGGCCGTATTAATTCTCGAAGGAAGGGCATATATTGCTCCAAAATTACGCGATTAATTCAGAATGTTCAAAATGGCCGACTTCCTGTTCGGCTTCGGCCATGGCGCCAAGAGACTTTTCTTCAAGTTACGACATGATACAGGTGTGTACCGATTTTCGTTCATGTACGTCAAACCGTATTATGGGGCTTGAGGCGCAAAGTTTTTTCTGTCTGAACCAACCAGATGAAGGGTGGGCGCGCTTTTTGGCGTCTAGAGTCGCCACGGTAACGCTTTTGAAAGAGAAAAGTAATGCGTGTTGTCGCAGGATGGAGACGCACATTTTGATGTATAATACACCTGGGTGCACGTTACGGTTCGGGCCGTATTAACTGCAGAAGGAATGGCATAAATTGCGCCAAAGTGACACGATTAATTCAAAATGGCCGACTTCCTGTTCGATTTCGGCCATGTCGCCAAGAGACTTTACTTTAAGTTGTGACATGATACAGGTGTGTAGCGATTTTCGTGCATGTACGTCAAACCGTATTGTGGGGCTTGAGGCACAAAGTTTTCCGGGGGGCGCTGTTGAGCCGTTAGGCCACGCCCATTAATGTAAACCATTAAATATCAAATTTTTCGCCAGGCCTGACTTGCATGCAAAATTTGATGACTTTTTGGGCACGTTTAGGGGGGCAAAAAGGCCCTCCTTTCGTCAGAAGAAAAAGAAAAAGAAAAAGAAAAAGAAAAAGAAAAAAAATTCCTACAGATACAATAGGGCCTTCGCACTGAAGGTGCTCGGGCCCTAATAATAGGAAGGAAGATTTTTTTTTCATTATGCACTTCGAGAAAAAAGTCGAAATGTCGAGAAAAAAGTTGAAATGTCGAAATTAATGTTGAAGTACAATTTTGTGAATAAAGATGAAATGTTGAGAAAAAAAAGTATATTACAGGCCATTCATCTAAAAAGGGGAAAAAAGTAAGTAAAGCCTAAATTGAATACAATTACATGATAGGAGTGAAGGGCCTATGACAATAAATGTGATTTTACAATGTATAATTGTTGTGGTTTGGTTTTTAAAGGACCCAAGTGCAGGGAGAGAGAGGGAGGCCAGAGCCAGGAGTTCTCAAAAACAAAAGGATTTAATCCAAAAAAGGCAAAACACAAGGCGCTGCAGAGCAGGATAAACAAAAACCAGGAACAGGGAAAACCGACGAGGAGACATGGAGGGAAGAACCAGTACGGACCGACAGGGAACCAAGGAATGACAAGACAAGATATACTGAGGGGATAACGAGACAAGACGAGACACAGGTGCAGACACAATCAGGGCAGATGGGACACAGGCGGGGCAAGACAGAAACTGAAAGTTACAAACACTGGGGGGGAAGTGTCAAACCCTGACAAAAATTGTTCTACAATTAAATATAAATGAAGATAATTTATATTTTCTCTGATAAATTTCAGACAAATATAGTAGGCTACGGAAGACTATTAGGGCCATGCAGGAGAAAAAAGTATTTGAGAGGGGAAGATTTTTTTTTTATTGTGCACTTCGAGAAAAAAGTTGAAATGTCGAGATTAATGTTCAAATACAATTTCAAGAATAAAGTCGAAATTTCGCCGTTTTTCTCAACATTTCAACTTTATTCACGAAATTTTGACTTTTTTCCTCGATATTTCGACTTTTTTCCCGACATTTCGACTTTTTTCTCGAAGTGCATAATGAAAAAAAAATCAGGTTTAATGTTGAAGTACAATTTCGAGAAAGAAGAAAAATGTCGAAATGTTGAGAAAAAAGTCAAAATGTCGAGATTAATGTTGAAATACAATTTCGAGAAAAAAGTCAATGTTGAGAAAAAAGTCAAAATTTTGTGAATAAAGTTGAAATGTTGAGAAAAAAGGCGAAATTTCGACTTTATTCTTGAAATTTCGACTTTTTTCTCGACATTTGGACTTTTTTCTCAAAGTGCATAATAAAAAAAAAATCTTCCTCCTCTAAAATATTGTTTTTATTTTTCTCCTGCCTGGCCTTAATACAGATACAAATGCAGATACAACCCAGCTGAAAAAACCTAATAACTTTAGAAACATTTTGTATTTGAACTAGATTGTGTATAGTGGATTTCAGCTACATTACAAAACAAAAATTAAAATAAAAGCTTACAAGGAAGAGGACTGGGAGAAAGTGTTCATGGATAACCACACACATACCATATTGTGTAAGATGCAGTATGCCGTTCTCTTCACATAAAGCAGCTGTAATTTTTTTTCTGACACATGCAGCAGAGAAATGACTTGACAATTATACGCGGCTTTAACTTCATCCATCATTATGAGAGGGACACCAATTCTCTTTCGATCCTCTGAGTCCTCGAAGGCGACAGGAGTGTTGGCACACGCGTCTTCGCCAGGCGGGGAGGTGCATTTTCCTCGGGATTGCTGATGGAAACCTTGTGGTGCTACTGGCGCTGAGCCTGTTGTGCGCTGCTGGACAGTCATTTTCTCAGCGATTTGACATGCGTGCCATTTTGTTATCTGGCAAAAAAAGGCCCGCTCAGAGAGAGCAGATTATTCAGCTAATGTCAAGAGGGGATTGTGCCTCCCCTCCTTCCTTAAAGGATCTTGAAATCCGTGTGACAATAATTTATTCTTTCTCCCGGGGATTTTAGCTAAATAAATCTGAAGGGACATTACAGTCAGATGCAAACGTCTCAATACTCTAAAAGTTGGATTAAAATGAATAAGAGGTGCAGATATCATAAGGAATTACCAAAGTAGGGAGATAGGTGCTAGGAGATAGATCCCCAGTATAATCCAATTCTTTTGAGTAAAAGCATATTCTGCAGATTAGTGACATGTTCACAGTGATTCATGTCCACTTTTTGTGAAAAACCATCCCAGCCCATTAAATCAAATGTATATCTGAGGAGCTTTCTATCTTGGTGATTTGTGAGCAAGGTACACTTGGTGGAACACTTTTCCTATACCCGGGGTTCATTACCTGGGTGTTCAAAGTCAATAAATTTAACTAAAACTGAATAAATTCACACATAACAAAACTCTAACCCTTGTCTAAACATCGCTCATGGAGTGAACCATTTAGATTTGCAGGTACTGTGACATCATCGACAGATCACGGTAGAATTATTCATCTTTCCCATCGTTAAGCTGTAATGTCGATTTCAAAAGAGGTACACGCTACGAAAGAAAGAGGAGGGTGGTGTACGTGTTCCCTTCTGCAGTGTTCATCAATCTTTACTTAAAGCGACACTACGTAACTTTTCCACCTTAATATCATATTTCCAGAGTCATTGTGATGGTACATCAACTTCCAACAGGTTTAATGAACCTCTGTCATGGTCTGAGGGGGTCTGTATCACCTTCACTGGCACTATGTAACTTTGAGGTGCATGGTAGGAACCCTTCCACAATAAAAAACTACACATTTTTACGGCTTTGACTGCTGGCTTTGACTGGAGGCCAAGTATCTGAGATAACAGAGTAAAAGAGTAAAAGAGTCGTCGGCGAGACGACCAAACATAAACGTCCACACAGTATCACAAACAAACACGCACACAGACCGGGGTCGGATCAAAACACGGGTTTATTAGACCACAAACAAACAAACAAACACACAGACCAGGTCGGATCAAAACATGGGTTTTATTCCCCACTTCTCCAGCTAAACGTAGTTGCTGGCCAGCTCTCTGCGGTGCGATTAACCCCAATCTTCAGATAAAACTAGTTTGTTGAGGAAAAGATATTAACTCTTTTTGTAGCTGCAGAGGAAAAAAATAATCTCACGAGAAAAACAAAAATATTGCTCACGCATCGGAGCCTCTTCAGCATAATATAGCAGTCAAAAAAAAGAAAAGAGAAGTAAGAGTGATACAAAACATGTACTGTATGTTGTACTATTATACACATTTATTGAAACACATGGCGAGTCAAACATTTACCAAAGCAGCTGCAAAACACTCCTAAACAAGGTAGCCTAAGACGTTGGTTGTGCAGAACTGCGGCAGTAAATCCTCATCGGAGCTCCACTCTTTGATAGGGATTTCATATAGATCCAGACCGTCAATAATCATTATTTTTTTCCATATACCGCTCCCTGGCTTCCTTGTTTAAGGTATCCCGGTAAATTCCAGTTCCATTCCAGCAGTTTAACATCTTTTTTTTGCGTTCCGTCTGTTCACTTGGTGAAACAGAAAAGTAGTTTTGAAAGTCCGTCCCGTCTTCATTCGCTATCAAAACAAATGCACGCAATGGGCACAGGAGTTTTCCGGCAGTACGCGCTGGTGCTCATGGGAAACGTAGTGTTCTTTCTGGTAAAGCACTACCGCTTTTGTCCAAAGGAGCCGCCAAACTCAAACAAAAGCTGAAAGTTACATTGTGCTGCTTTAAGTAATCTATGAGATTCTTTAGTCAAATATCTTTATGAATTGGGTTCAATTGGAATAAATTGGATCAGGACTTGAAAACAATATAATATCAGTGGCTTGAAATTGGACTGTTTTGATATTTGCAAACTTTGTGCGTTTGTCACGAATGCGGTGGATAGGACCCAGATGCATGAGACCAGGAGTTCCAAAAAATGTGTACTAGATATACACAGAAGGGTTGACGAGACACAGGTGCAGACAATCAAGTCAAGACAGAAGTGAAACACAAAGACACAAGTAAAACAGGAACTAAATAACCAAACCATAACAGCTTTGAGATGACAATGTTGTGACTTGTACAAATTGGCTCTTTGTCAGAAAGGGGAACCATACTGTGAATCCTATTAATTAATTATTAAATCAGTTGGCTATAGTTTCTACATCTTGTTAAACTGTTTCTAGCTAAAGGGGCATTCATTGTTGCAGTAGTCATGATTTAAGTTCCTTCAAAGAGTCATTGTAGAGATTTATTGGTGTGTGCAGGAAGGATTCCCTGTAGCGGTCTGTGTTGCAGCCAATCTGAAGAAGCCTCTAACTGAAGACGCTGTTGCTGAATCACTGTGTAGTGAGAAGGAAGCTCACTGCCTGTGTTCATTTTACAAAGTGCCCTCCTCCTCCAATCAGCTGGAATATGTGCACTGAACAGATTCAAGCTGCTGCAATTCAGGCTCTTTACAGCACATGCTGCCGTCTCTGGTGTACGGTACACACCATCTCTGAGGTAGCCTCCATCTCTCAGTTAGCCACCGTCTCAGAGGTAGCCACCATCTCTGAGGTAGCCTCCATCTCTCAGTTAGCCACCATCTCTCAGTTAGCCACCATCTCTCAGTTAGCCTCCATCTCTCAGGTAGCCGCCATCTCTCAGTTAGCCACCATCTCTGAAGTAGCCACCATCTCTGAGGTTGCCGCCCCATCTCAGAGGTAGCCACCATCTCTCAGATAGCCACCATCTCTCAGGTAGCTTCAATCTCTCAGGTAGCCACCATCTCTCAGGTAGCCACCGTCTCTCAGGTACACACCATATCTGAGGAAGCCACCATCTCTGAGGTAGCCACCATCTCTGAGGTAGCCACCGTCTCAGAGGTAGCCACCATCTCTGAGGTAGCCACCATCTCTCAGTTAGCCACCATCTCTCAGGTAGCCTCCATCTCTCAGTTAGCCACCATCTCTGAGGTAGCAACCATCTCTCAGATAGCCACCATCTCTGAGGTAGCCACCGTCTCTCAGGTAGCCACTGTCTCTCAGGTAGCCACCGTCTCTCAGGTAGCCACCGTCTCTCAGGTAGCCACCCCATCTCTGAGGTAGCCTCTATCTCTCAGTTTGCCACCGTCTCTCAGGTAGCCACCCCAACCCTCGGTAGCCATCCCATCTGTCAGGTAGCCACCATCTCTCAGGTAGCTTCAATCTCTCCGGTAACCAGCATGTCTCAGGTAGCCACCCCAACCCTCGGTAGCCACCCCATCTCTCAGGTAGCCACCCCATCTCTCAGGTGCATTTCTTTTCGTTCCTTCGGCCGATGTACTCCACTGAGCCTGCTGCACTACTCCTTCTTCTGCATTACTGAACCTGCTTTTATTCTTTCCTTCATCAACGTTCCACACCTGATGCTCATCTGATAAATATAGAGTACTTGAAGGTCAAAATTGGAAAACACGCTTCTTCACTCCAAAAGCACAGTCATAAAAGCGTTCATTGAATCAATCAATGGAAATCTAACACTGGAAGATTTAAAAAACAAATTGAAGATCAAACATTACATAATCAACCAATCAATGCATTTAACAAGATAATAAAATGTTTATTTTCATGGTCCCAGAACCACTAAAATCTCTAAACTTTGACATTTTTCCATGTTTACTTTTATTTATGTCAGTTTTTCCAAAATACTGACATTAAGGGAAAGTCGATGGCAAGCTGACTATAACTCCCTCTTGTGATATTACTCTTAATGTAACACATGCAGCCACAGATGTCAACACCGACCTACTGGCTACAAGTTCACCTGCAGCTGTGGCAATTATTTTCTTATTTTCCATCTCATTTGGTTATAAAACTTTCAAGCAAACAGCGACCTGTACAGTGCGTGTCGTCAGGAGAGATGATGCCAGACCAGCTACGTCCAACTTCATCAGGCATCTCAAAATGCACAAGGTTACAGTAGGTGAGTTGGTTGGTGAGGCGAAATGGCAACCTAATCCGTATGGACAGCTATTGCAAGCAGACTAATCAAAGCAAACAGTTGTACTAATGGAGGCTAAATGCAGATTACAGTTTTAATAATCCCCATACAACGTTACTGTTTTATTAAATTGACATTTCACTGCAGTTGAAGGGGTACAGCAGTGTGCTAGCTAAGCTACCAAACAGCTACCGGTTCATATCCATGTTTAGCTGCTCATGTTTTTAAATCAGTGAAAGAGTTTAAAACATATGAGTTTAGAACTGATTCTATCAGAACATCCTTGACTAACAATCCTGCGCTGCACTGCAGTACTATTACTGCACTAAATCCAATATTCTGGGCACAGAAAACTGCATGCATACAAAATACTGCTCTATAAGCATACTCCGAAATGCAATAATTTAGACTCAAACATGTTGCAGTTCCGCTGTGTATATTAAAAAAAAATTTCTTGTCACACAAGTGCAGGGTTGTTTTTTTTTTACTAAAGGCATTTCCACATTATTTTTGTTCTACACAAAAAGACAATACATTAATTTATATGTACAGTTTTGCTGAATTCAATAAAAAAACAAGGAAACAGACAGAGCAGCAGAGTCTTTCCACATCCAGGCGAGAGCTGTTCCCGTACACCACCGAGGTCATCCGTGACAGAAGATCATCACTCAATCAATAATTAACGACCTCCTTATTGGAAATAATTTGCGTCTGCCTTTGACATCGGGAAGTTTTTGCCAGTGGTAGAGGAGAGAGTCCTGCAAGTTGAAATATGATTCAAATACGTCTGAGTGACCTAGTAGCAGGCAAACACGCCTGCACCCAATCAAACCTAGAAAGGACAGACACTCTATCTGTAACTCTGCACTGAGAGGACCATGCGTGGCTTTTTAGGGGTGACTCAGCAAACTTCATGGAGGTAAAGGGAAGCAGATCAAGACTGCCTTCTGGTACCAGACTGGAGTTCTGGTAATATCTTCCAGAGGCTGTATCTGGTGTCTTTGAGGGAGTTTGCTGTGCCTGCCTCCAGTGCACCGGTGGAAAGGTTTTAAGGCCCCATTTACATGTAGCAAAAACGGTGGTGTTTTCATGCGTTTTTGGCCATTCCTTTACACAAAAACGAAGCTCAAAGTCACCAAAAACGATCATTTCTGAAAACTCCAGCCAAAGTGGAGATTTGCAAAAACTCCGTCTTCAGGTTTACTTGTAAACAGAGGGAAACGGACATTTAGGCTTCGGAACATCACATTGTGCGACAGAAAAATCATCCAATTTGTTTGGCCACCGTCAATATTTTCTTTTGTTTTAGTTGTTTTATATTCTAACGTCACATTTAAAAGTAACTCCACTTCTCTGTCACTCCAAACGAAAGACTCTGGTTCATCTTAGAAGTAACTGGAAGTTACTTGTGTCATTTGTTGATGTTTTTTTCCAGGATTCTGATTGGTTAGCATGACTTTATCTTCTTGTTACACTGCCCCCTGTAGGTTTGGCAGCTCATAGCACCTTAACAGATATTTATGCAGGTTTGTGTTAATGATGGCATTTTTTGAAACGTAGAGGGGGAAATATTAGTTTTTATAAATACCCAGCTATGTGTAAACGTGGCCTAAGGGGATCAATAGTTACCTTTGATTGACGTAAGGTGGGCATTTCCCAGCCTGTTAGTCCCACCAATTTGCAACATGGCGCCATGGTGCAGTACGAGGAAAAGAGGCTTCAGCACCTTTCAGAAAACCTCTGGGTGACATCACGGAGTGTCCGGTAATTATACAGTCTCTGGCACAAACTGCCCACCAGCAATGTGGCTGACGAAAGATAAGCCGCAAAGAGCACATAAACACAGGAAATAATAATAATAATAGGAACAGTGAAAAGAATGCACAGATGATCTATAAAACAAACATACCCCACCACTTTAAATTATGTCACCATTTATATAATAAGAATAAACAAAACCTGTGACAATAAATAAATTGGCTTCCTCCTCATATTGATATATTTTGCCCACAGTTTCTTTTACCATTAGATTTTACATGCATCTACAGAGTAACCTTTAAAAAAAATGGGGGGGGGGGGGTGGGGATTAATGAGCGCTGTGTCATAATCCGTTCCAGGGTCCATTGAAATGCATCTTTTCTTTCCATTGCATTATAAAGTGGTTCTGCTTTTTGACCTTCTATTTCTCTAAATAATCAAATAAATGCTGTACAACTCCCCTCAGGAGAATAAGATATGTTTGTTTTCTAAATAGGGCATAGTCATTATTTATTCTCAAACTTATTTGGTCAGCACTGTTATTGTGTGATACTGGTGGTGTAGTTATAAATAATAGATTATGAGAACATTATAACCATCACTAGAAAGAACAAGAGCAATTCATAGTAAGTAATGTGAGTAAGTAATGCAATTAAAGTGGATATTTATGATTTACGTTTGAACAAATAAGTACTTTTTGTCTACCTCTTATAGCGTGATTTCTTTTGCTTCTTTCTTAGTTACAGTATACTGAACTTAATGGGAACCTTATACATTTATTTACAACCCAGCGTTATATGTTGTGAATGTATAATCACTGCAGCAAACTACCAAGCTATACAACCTACTTTCATGTGCAAAAATCAGTCCTCCTCTTTTAATCCCTTACCCTTACTAAGAATGTTGGCAATGATAAGTACTTTCTCACTACTTGCAGAGAATTAAATAATTATCAGCCCTTGATGAACTGAGTTGGACAGATTTCCTGGACTGGAGCAGTCAGGTGTATGTTAACACAACGCCAAGACGGAAAGCAGTAAGTTATATTGGCAAAGGTTGCTGCATATCAATTTGGCAAGGGTCATATAAAATCATTACCAAACAGTTTTAAATATAAAGCAGTAAGAAAGTATCAAGTGGAACACATTCAAGACAGTTACTTCCCAATAGTGGATGGAATAGTGGGGGGAGGGTGGGGGTATAAAAATAAATTTGGGATGTACAAGGAAATCTGGAAACTGTTTAATCAATTCATTAAAAAAGGAGATATGGGGGGGCTTCAACGGGAGGGAAATACAGAGCAGGTATAACTAAATATCAAAGTAGTGGTGAACCTGGGAAGGGGAAGGGTCTTGGAGGGCGACAGCAAAAGTCTAATTTGTGTTTATGTGTACGTTTTGTTTAAGTATATATTCAATTTGCTAGAGGTACCATTGGACTGTAATTAAAATACTGTTATATGCTACTCTGTACTAATTTTGGATCTTATAACAAGAGAGATGTATAGAGAGAATGGGTTGGGTTGGGATGGGGGGGGGGGGTTAAGACAGTTAAGTCAAAAGTTGTTGTGAAATGTCCTTTATAATAATATTCTGTATGTGTGAATACAAAAATC
The DNA here is from genome assembly GCF_033807715.1 of Cololabis saira. Lineage (NCBI taxonomy): Eukaryota > Metazoa > Chordata > Actinopteri > Beloniformes > Belonidae > Cololabis > Cololabis saira. The sequence continues at coordinate 40,595,727 of NC_084599.1, forward strand.
CATAAAGATATTGTTATAGGAGTTGCATCTTAGACCCTTTAGGCCTCAATGAGCAGCGTAAAGGTTAAAGTCCAGTTCACAGGGACAGAACTGAACAAATGCGGTTTGTCTGGAAGGGCAGCCGCGAGAAAAACTGTCTTCAAAAGATTCAAAATTCTTGATAAAGGGAATGCACATGACATCACAGATTCGACTTCACAGCGGATTACACCCACTGAGTGGCAGCGTAAACTTTCAGTTTGAGCAACTGGAAAACATCTAAAATGGGAAAAAGCTGTTGTGTGATCGACTGTACTCATAGATTTAACAAGAAATCAGAGTTATCGTTTTATAGACTGCTGAAAAATGAGCTTAAGAGAGACAAATGGATCGCTGCAATTCACAGAAACAACTGGATTCCAGGCACCGAAACGTGGATTTGTGGTTCCCATTTTGTGTCAGATAATGTTGTATTTTTGGGTAGCTAACGTTAAACGGTCTAATCATAAAGTTCGGTGTCCTCATCACTTTCATTTCTACAACAAATCCTGCCTTCAAGTAGGACCAAGCGTCAAGACTTTTGCATGCCTTCAAGCTTTGCTTCGTGTATTTCCCCGGCGTAGAAATTAAGTTCATATAAATATCAGGAAACTGGATTGGTGGACAAATATTAATGTCCATGGACTACTGGTTCTTGGTAACTGTACCAAATATTAATGTCCATGGACCACTGGTTCTTGGTAACTGTACCAAATATTAATGTCCATGGACCACTGGTTCTTGGTAACTGTACCAAATATTAATGTCCATGGACCACTGGTTCTTGGGGTAACTGTACCAAATATTAATGTCCATGAACCACTGGTTCTTGGGGTAACTGTACCAAATATTAATGTCCATGGACCACTGGTTCTTGGTAACTGTACCAAATATTAATGTCCATGGACCACTGGTTCTTGGTAACTGTACCAAATATTAATGTCCATGGACCACTGGTTCTTGGGGTAACTGTACGGGTCACTGTCAAGTCCAACTGCCTTTAATTTAAGCCCATAATCGGCTTTCTGTACCGTCTTCTCCACTAGTTGCAGCCGTTTTTGCTGATGTTTTGCCACTCAGTGTGAGTAAGGGGGCTGGTACAGTGGGGAAGTGACATCAATGCAGACCCTCTATTGTCATTGTTCATATTTCATAACAACGCAATTACAGGTGCTTCATCGCAGATGCTGGTCCTTATATAGGTGCAGTAAAGAAAAATAAATAAATATAAAGTTCAAGATGAGTTAAAAAAAAAAGAAAAAGTATTTAATGCCCAGAAGGTTTCCGTGTGATGGTGGTCAGATGCGAGTTTAGCAAGGTGATGGCTTTGGGGAAGAAACTGTTTTTGAGTGTGTTTGTCCTGGTTCTGCCGTCAGAAGAGAGACAAATGGACAAATGGTACTGTCTGCCAGAGGGGAGCAGGTCCAACAGGTGGAGGGCAGGTTGGGGGTTGTCTCTGGTGATGGACTGGGCTCTGCTGACGCAGCGGGATGTGTATGTGTCCTTGAAGAGGGGGGGGGGGGGTGGTTAGTCCACGATCCCCTGTGCTGTGTTGACCAGTCCTACGGACAGATGAAACCAAAATGGAGCGGATTACCCGTAGCGGCCAGTTCCGTGTTTCAGCGAAGTGATGGCAATGATTTGGGGATACAGTTATCCCTCGTTTTTCTCGGGGTTATGTTCCAAAAAGAACCCGGGATAGGTGAAATCCGTGAAGTAGTAACCTTTTTTTTTAATTTTTTTTACAATTATTAGACAAGGCTTCAAATTGCGGAGATCAGCACCGCCCCACCGCGACCCGATTAATTGGATTTGAACGGGAGAAAATGAAAAATTATTATGAAAAAAAAATACAATAAGTACAGTAGGACAGATTATTTCACTGCTCTTCTGATGCTGCTGCATCCTGACTCTCTCTGTAGCATCTTTTTCTTCTAAAGCTGCGGTGCAGGTGTGTTTTTTTTGAGAGAAGAACATAGTTATGGGTCGTTGTTGTCGCTCTTTTTTCATGCATCTCTGAATGCAAAACACCGGATCCTGCAGTGTGGGAATGAGGGGGGCAGGGTAACGGCCGCTTTCGGGTGGGGGAGAAGGTTTGTCTCCTCTCCCTGGCCCTGCCCCTTTTCAACCTTTCCCCGACCCTGCACTCCAACCTGGGACTTGCTGATTGGGCCGGAGCTTCGGGAGCTGCCTGCGGTCCCCACCCCTGGTCATCCCGTTGCTGCTTCCACCTGCCTGCTGTGTTGTTGCCGTCCCTGACCCCCAGTCTGGTCCTCGGCAGGAGGGTCCCCCCTTATGAACCTGGTCCTGCTCAAGGTTTCTTCCCTCCTAAAGGGGAGTTTTTCCTTGCCACTGTTTGGCTTAAGGTTTTTCTCCCACTAGGGGAGTTTTTACCTGCCATTGTTTATGTAATAACTGCTTGGGGGTCATGTTCTGGGTATGGGTCTCTGGAAAGCGTCTAGAGACAACTTTTGTTGTATTAGACGCTATATAAATACAATTGAATTGAATTGAATTGAATTTTCTTCTGGGCAAAAAAATTGTTCTAAACTGAAGACCTAAATGCCACCATTGGTTACATTTGAGAACTGTAATGAACGATTCATGAAAGGCTCCCTTTCTTGAGCTGCTTGCTGAAGCTCATTGGCCGTTCTCAGTATTGTTTCTAAGCGACCAACGTTATTGACACAGGAAGTGAAGAAGAAATGCAGAACACGATACACAATGCAAATCCGTGAAGCAGCGAGACGTGAAAGGTGGACGGTGTTATAGCGAGGGATTTTGCAGACACAGTAACCTCCCGTCTATAGCAAAGTATTCTATAGGAAATGTGGGGCAGGACGACTGTGACAGGACGACGATCTGAAGGACACCAGCAAACCTACGTCAGATTGGCTGAAAAGTAATCAATGCTTTTCACTGGTTTTGATTAATGACAGACCTCAAGTGATTTGAAAAAGTGTAGCAGGACCTTGAGTGAGCGGAACATAAGCAAGGAGACTGATGTGAGAGTCCATCCATCCATCCATCCATCCATCCATCCATCCATCCATCCATCCATCGTTCCACCCATCCATCCATCCATCCATCCATCCATCCATCCATCCATAATCCATCCATCCATCCACCCATCCATAATCCATCCATCCATCCATCCATCCACCCATCCATAATCCATCCATCCATCCACCCATCCATATTCCATCCGTCCATCAATCTGTCCGTCCGTCCGTCCGTCCATCCATTCCAATATAACTCGTATTTGCATTTTCTAGGTCAAATCAGTTTTTGATGATATATTTACTTTAAAAAGTCACCAGAAGAGAAAGGAAAGGAAGACAGTTGGCTGGATTATGAAATGTAACTGTTTTGTTTCTAAAAAAAGAAACTATTATGTTTAAAACATTTAAAAACATTTTTTTTATTTGTCGAACTTAAGCTATAGGATCTGAATACTTCTATGACTGTATTTACTAGTACATAGTATAGTACTGTAAAGGTAATGGTACCGTGGCGGGACTGGAAAGTCATGTGACCACTCTGACCAGCTTCTGCTGTGCTGGCCTTTTGTATTATCTCATCCAGCATGGAAGTAAACTGACCATTTGCACACTGGAACGTTATCTTGAGGTAACCACCCATCAGGGTATTTTCAGCATATTGCAGATTGTGCAATTGCTGAGATACTGAGCCTGATACACTTTTGCCAAAACCAATAAACACTGTACTTAAAAAAAACTTTGATTTTGTTTATCTTGTTTTTCTTTTCTTTTAAAAAGGCAATTTCTGGCATTTCTGAATGTCTGGTCATTCAGGTCAAACTGTAACTATATACTGTCAACTGTAACTAACTTTCAGAAAACTTTTTTTTTTTTTAATATCTTTTTACTTCACAAAAGAAAGGCAATCAGATACATCCTTAATGATGGTAGGTCTTACAATTTTCTTTTGTGCACGCATGCCAATTCCCGTCTTATAAGATGGCAGGGAATCGTTTTTCCAAAATAAAAGTATACATTTTTTATACAAAGTAAGTGATCAAAATTAATATCCTGCATTTTTTGTTATCTAGTTGTAAATTATATGTGTCATTTAATAAATATAAACTACTGCTTAAATCAAATTTTTTGTCCAGGACTTATTGTGTAAGGGAATGAATTGAATTCCTATAACTTTGTAAACGGTCGCATTCCCAGAACACGTGCATGAATGTCCCCTCCATCTTTCAGGAAACTTTAAAGAATGTCTCGCGGCACAACTTTATTATTATAATAGAGTTGTATTTATTTGTTCTGTGCAGCAGAATTATTATGATAGTGTAAGCAACTTCTCTTATTCATATCGATCTGATGGTTTGATCTTAAAACCAAATATTGTGCTTGAAAACACTTCAGTAGTTGATTTAGTTCTTCCTCAACGACTGTATATTTGACTCAAACTCAATACGATGCCTTTAGTTTCACCTTTATTTTAGAAGGTAAATTAAACCAAGAAAATCCAAAGATTTGCGTATTGCATTAGTTTATTTATTTATTTAGTACCCCATCCAAAAAAACAATGTCCTTCGAAACAAATGCTTTCCTAGGCTTTGTCCCTCCAGCCCAGATTCACCCAGACGCGTCTCACCTCTGACTTATTTCCTCCACGTGGACCTTCATCAAACGGCAGGAATAGACGGGTCAGGGAACCTTGTCCTCCCTCCTCAGGTGCTGCACTATTCCTCAGCTTTTATGAAATACAGATACTGTTTTATATTATACACACCTCATGAAGTTCAGCCCGATGAAACAGTAATCTTCTTTCCTGAACACTCAATTAGATTATATTTTGTCGTAGATGGAGGAAGGTATTTTTTTTCCTTCTTCTTTATTACATTGTTCTCCACTATCAAGCGATGCATTTTATTTGGCTTCCTCGAGTGTTTCCCTTTCTCTGTCATTTCTCTTTAGATCGTATGAAATCAAAATCTTGTGTCCTTTGCCAAAGTCATTACTTTGCAAGCTTTTGCCTTTCGAAAGTAAGTAAGTTATATAAATATCTTTCTCTTTTATTTACTGCTTTCAAAAAAAGCTCTCTGGGTTGTATGCTTTAATGAAAATAGAATAAAACACACTCTCCTGCCGTTTCTATTTGTGTGTGATAGTTTCAACCTTTGAAGTTACATGCATTCAGTGAGAATTCATGAGATCACCTAAAAACAAATACTACTTTTAAGTAAGAACTGTAATCATGGCCGGACTTTAGCAAACCAGACCTGTCAAGTCTCCCGTTTTAGCCGGGAAACTACCGTATTTTAAACCTCTTTCCCACCGTCCTCCCGTATTAGTATTTTCCTGTAAAATTTCTACCAAAAAAGCGAAGACTTTGTGTAAATATCTCTAAAAATGGGAAACATAATTTCTGTTCCTAAAGAAGAGCAGGACGGGGCTCAGTTATGAGTTCTGAAAGATTGTAACTGATTGTTGTAACTGCGACGTTAGTGTCTCTCACGGGGGAAGAACGATGTCCGTCAGCAGCACCAGGGCGGTGCCAGAGAGCCACATGAGTGGAAATGACAAATTATAAGAAAATCTAAATGTTTCACTTGAAGACAATCAATATGTATATAAATTGACTTTAATTTCTTTTCCTCGTTTTAATTTTTCTCATTTTTATTTTTCCGACGAAATGAGGGCCCCCTAAACGTGCCCCAAAAGTCACCAAATTTTGCAAGCAAGCCAGGCCTGGCAAAACATTTGATATTTAATGGTTTGCATTAATGGGCCTGTAACATGTTGCAACTTAAAGAAAAGTCTCTTGGCGCCATGGCTGAAACCGAACAGGAAGTCGGCCATTTTGAATTAATCGTGTAATTTTGGCACAATTTATGCCATTTCTTCGGCCGTTAATGCGGCCCGAACCGTAACGTAACACCCAGTGTGTTATACATCAAAATGTGTGTCTCCATCCTGCGACAACGCGCATTACTTTTTCTCAGTCAATAGCGTTACCGTGGCGATGCTAGACGCCAAAAAGCGCACCCACCTTTCATCTGATTGGTCCATATTTGATAGTTCCTACTTTCTGTCATAACTTTTGAATGGTTAATATAAACATAAAGACTCGTGGGTGGTGTCATCTGACTCGGTTTTGACTCCTTCACCTTAATTGCTGCAAATTATCAACACCCCTTCTTCTGATTGGTCGATATTTGATAGTTCCTATTTTCTGCCATAACTTTTGATTGGTTTGACATAAAGAGTCATGGGTGGTGTCATCGGTCTCGGTTTTGAGTCCTTGACTTTTATTGGTGCAAATTGCATGCGCGAGGGCCCGTTCATCGCTGCTTGCAGCTTTAATTGTAGTTTGTAAGTGGTTGACAGGTACCATATTTTCCGGACTATAAGTCACGTTTTTTTTCATAGTTTGGCCGGGGGTGCGACTTACCGTAGATGACCAAATAGTCGCCCCCGCGCAAATACGCGCCTGTGCTCTAATAGCCGCCGGGGGTCCGAGCCCATTTGGCATAATAAACGCCGGTTCAATGAAACGCCCAGGCGACTACCGGTAATAACCTGGTAATAACACTGTATTTGCATTGTATTGTGTACAGTATCGTTCATACTGCTCTGATCAGCTCCATGTGTCGCCGTTACACAGACAAACTGTCTTTGTATATCAGAGCATGAAAAAAAAAAACGCTCCACCCATAACCGCTCAGCGCTCCAGTAACACTGCAACCCGCTCCGCTCCAAAAATGTTTGCATGCATATAAAATGCACATGTGTACCTGAAGTCTGTGTACTGGAACTCGAAGCCGGTTTTGGGGCAGGGGTGGGCTGTTCCCACACCCAAACCTGCATCCTGCCCACCTGATCAAAGTCATGGGGATTCTTTATTATTTATAATTTTATTTTTTTATATATTAAAATCCCAAAATATCTGTACCGTTTCTGATTGGGTGTGTGCACTGCGAATCATTTTTAGACACAACAAAGAACGCGTACCGCAAAAGTTGTCTCGGCGGAGGAACCCGGCGTCCAGCAAAATGAGAAGAGAAAAAAGAGGTTTTCTGAAGAGCAGACAGCGCACACACTAAAGGCTGATTTATGGTTCCGCGTTACACCAACGCAGAGCCTACGGCGTAGGGTACGCGGCGACGCGCGCCGTACGTGGAACTGCGCTCTTTTTTTTTGCTATTAAAACATGATTTGTAATGTGAATTTGCAAAACTTAAACTACAAATAATAGTTTTTGACGTAACATCAGAGATTGTGCATGCTCTCTGTGAAAGGATGAGTCAAATCGGGTCGCAGCTGCTTCAACTGTGATTCCTTCACGAGGAGCGACCAGGATTTCAAACACGCTTGATTTTCTTGCTTCGTGATCGGGAGCTCGTCGTGAGGTGTTGTGTTGTGTACAGTGTGTACAATTTTAGTTCCAGTGGTACTATGGTGATCTCATAGTCCTATGTTCTTTGTAAGTAATGGTCTGGTGCTGCTCATTGCAAAAATAAATTGTAGCCTGGTGCAAATACCCGCCTGGTTCTTATAAACGCCTGGGGTCCAAGTGGATTTAGCATATTAAACGCCCGGGCTACTAAATGGTCATCTACGGTATGTGTGAAATTATTAATTGCATTATTACCGGTTTATCATTTCACATGTTATTTCCACACTAAACCGCATGAGGAAGAATTGCAACTGACGATGAGTCTGACATAAGTGACGTAGAAGAGGAAGAGCCGCATCTTCTACCTCCGGAGTTAGCGGAGTTGTTTAAAAGTGACACCGAGGATGAAGATTTCATTGGATTTTAGTTATTTGGAGTGACACGGATGGTTTGGTAAACTTCTTAGCATGTTATTTATGCTATAGTTATCTGAATAACTCTTAATATGTTATGTTAACATACCAGGCAGGCACGTTCTCAGTTGTGTCATGTAACGTTAGCATACCGTACAGTTATTCAGCCTGTTGTTGCCTCTATTCTATTTTTATTTTAAATTGCCTTTCAAGATGGCATGTCTGTTCTTGGTGTTGGATTTTGTAAAATAAATTTCCCCCAAAAATGCGACTAATCCAGTGCGACTAATATATAGCCTATGTTATTATGCATTTTATGGCTGGTGCGACTTGTACTCCGGGGCGACTTATAGTCCGGAAAAATACGGGGGTTATTTTGGATTTCTCGTAAATCTATCTTAAAATGTAAGATACTGGATCTCGGTTGGGCCGGTCGGACAGAGGCGGGAAATGTTCCCGTATTTTCAAATCCAAAACTTGACAGGTATGTAGCAAACAGAGGTCCACGCTTCAGCAGGGTCAGACGGCCATGACACTGGGAGAGGAGAGCTAAGGCTCCTAACATACGGTAGATGATGTAGCAGCTAAGTGTAGTAGGCCAGGCTTTGGGCCAGTCCCAATCCCCCCCTAGCTCTACTTTTCAGCCCTACCCCTAAATTTTGTGCGTACCCGTGAGGGTAGTGGTGTCCCAATTCCTCTTTTCATCTAGGGCTAGTGGCCATAACGAGGGCTAGTGTGTATGAATCTCCCCCTTCAGAGTGAGGGATTTCAGATGCTGACTTTGCGACCGAGGGCTAGAGAAAATGTCCCAGAATGCTTTACGTCATCATTTGCAGACTGAATCAAACAAAAAAACATGGCAGACATTTCTTATTTTTTAGTGAATAAAATCAATATTTTGAGTTAGTTTCTGCATAAAAATGCGTTTTGATTACATTTCTAGCGAGAAATATATATTTTACTTTCATAATATTCACTCAGTGAATGTACATATCACTCGCTTGCCCGTTGTTGCGAAGTCTTTTTTTTAGATCTCGCCAGAATAAATGCTGATTTATGGTTCCGCCTTACACCAATGCAGAGCCTACGGCATAGGTTACGCGGCGACGTGCGCCGTATGGTGCACGTCGCCACGTAACCTACGGGGTAGGATCTGCGTCGATTTAATGTCATGGGTCATGGAGTGGTTGGATGAGGACCCAGATGCAGGAGAGCGAGAGGCAGGAGTTCAGCAAAAAGGGTTTATTTAAAAAAAAGGGAAGAACCAAAAACGCTGCAGAGCAGGATTAACTAAAAACACTAGAGCAAAACCTGAAAACTTGGCAGGACACATGGAGGAAGGAAACAGGGATCGAAAAACTATGGGACAACATGGAGGGAGCAAACAGTACGGAACCACAAGGAGCAAGGGAAAGACAAGACCAGATATACACAAGGGGGTAACGAGACACAGGTGTGAACAATCAGGGCAGATGGAAGACAGGCGGGGCAAAATAGAAACACAAATTGGGGGAAATGTCACACACTGACTGGAAACATAAATCAGCTCCCGAGCCGGCGGTTCTCCCCCCAAAAACATCGAAGCAAATGTCTTAACAGGCGTTATTTGGATAAACTGAGCCCAGGTTGGGGATCTTAACGGTTCCTTTTACGTCTGAAAAAATATTAAAACTGAATAAAGTGGCATATTAACAGCGCTACAGCGGAAATTAAAAAAGCTTTTAGCTCTGGGCTTCCTGATATGGTGTGACGTATGTGCAAACGTAACTACGCAGTCGCTTACGTACCCGAACGTAAACCACGCAGTGACGTAGCAAGTGGTGTCCCAATCCCTAGGGAAGATTACAAGGGCCCTACGCCTTGTGGCTTCATTTTTAGGGCTAGTGGTAGTGAGTGAGGGCTAGTGGTCGAAAGTAGGGTGAACATTGGGATTGGCCCCTAGTCTCAGAAATATCATTTTTGTTGATTTTATTTGAAGGTATAGATGTGTATGTGTGCTGCTCTGTCCCCATTTAAAGAGTTCTCCGTGGTGTCAGCATCCTCGGGCCTCTCGTCTTCACTCAAACTTACATTATTGCTCGGGACACCTGTTACAAGCCAAGCTGCCTCGCTCTGTAAATTCTGCTTTCCAAACCGGAGCCCAGCAGTGATGTTTTAATGTTTCACCAGCCCACCCCAGCCTGTTCCCAGCCAAATCCATTTCATCCTCTCTCTGCAAGCTCAGTTACAGACAGATAGATCCTTTCATCCCCCAAGGAGGTGCCCTGCGCTTTAGCATAACCGCATGTCAGAGAAAAAAAAGCTTCGGGGGATGCCCATGGCTAGCCCGGAGTTTCATCTTCAACCCATAATTTTGCGTGCCTCTGCCACTGCGGATTACCTCCATGGAAATCAGCAGCGCTTGGCTGTGCTCGCGCGCCGCTCGCAGCTATGGCAGCAGCATATGTAATGACACTGTTTGTCTAGTGCTGACAGAACGAGATAAACATTCGCCTCCTTACAGGCAACTCGCATGACATGTCATGTCATGCGAGTTTTTGTCGCCATAAAGTTGTGAAGGTGAGTGTGAAAGGTTATCAAGCAATGGTTGAAAAGTCCACTGCACATGGACGTAATCCACGCTTTCAGAGATAAAGGGATTACTTAAGATGAAAGGATTCTGAACAAGAGATTTTTAAAAGGCTATTAATGGCACAGTGTGCAGAAAATTCACACTGACACTCGTGTAAGACTGAGGAAGAAGCCTAGATGCTTGAAGGGTGATGTATTTGTATCATATTCTCTCATTTTCTCATCTTTTGTCCTCTAAATGCCTCTTTTCCTTCTGCCTCTTCATCCTTTCATGCTTTGTGTCCTTCTCTTGTCCATCCTCTTTTCTGTTTCCTCGTCCTTCTTGACTGCAAGCCTCAGATTTCAAACAAAAGATTCAAAGGTTGTTGCTCGATACCAGGTAGGTTAAGTTAGGACTTGTTTAGGGATGGGAATTGATAAGATTGTTGCGATTCCAATTCCATTTTCGATTCTGCCTAACAATTCGGTTCTTTATCGATTCCCTTATTGAGTCTCATTTGGAAAAAAAGGGACAATAAAAGGTTGATTAGCAATATAACATTTTATAATAATAAATGAAATATTCTTCTGTAGAAATTAACAAAGTACTACATTAATTATTGGGCGGCAACTCCACCAGAAAGTCCAATATGTTTCTAATAGAAATTCAAATTCCCCTTTTTAAAAGGATATATGAACTGACCACTCAAAAATAAAACTATGTCAGCCAGTGACAAACACAATCAAGATGAAATACAAGCAAACTGTGTATTTTTCAAATCTGCAACCCTAAACCTTTAATGAAATATCCACTTGACAAGTATTGGAAGTTGCTCTGTTATCGTCTTTTTTTCCCAAATGTAAAAAGACTCCGGCATGTTGGACTCCGATAATTTTTATGGACAGGATTTCTAAACGTAGCCAGGGGCCGGAGGGGATCCGGTTTGGGAACCTCAGGATTTCATCTCTGCTTTTTGCAGATGATGTTGTCCTGTTGGCTTCATCGGACCGGGACCTCCAGCATGTGCTGGGGCGGTTTGCGGCCGAGTGCGACGCGGCAGGGATGAGAATCAGCACCTCCAAGACCGAGGCCATGGTTCTCCACCGGGAAAGGGTGGCGTGCCTTCTCCGGGTGGGTGGAGAAGTCCTGCCTCAGGTGGAGGAGTTCAAGTATCTCGGGATCTTGTTCACGAGTGAGGGAACGATGGAGCGGGAGATTGACAGACGGATCGGTGCAGCGTCTGCAGTTATGCGGTCGATATACCGGACCGTCGTGGTGAAGAAGGAGCTGAGTCAAAAGGCAAAGCTCTTGATTTACCGCTCAATCTACACTCCCACCCTCATCTATGGTCACGAACTTTGGGTAGTGACCGAAAGGACGAGATCGCGGATACAAGCGGCCGAGATGAGTTTCCTCCGCAGGGTGGCTGGACGCTCCCTTAGAGGTGAGTTTCCTACGCAGGGTGGCTGGATGCTCCCTTAGAGATGAGTTTCCTCCGCAGGGTGGCTGGACGCTCCCTTAGAGATGAGTTTCCTCCGCAGGGTGGCTGGACGCTCCCTTAGAGGTGAGTTTCCTACGCAGGGTGGCTGGACGCTCCCTTAGAGATGAGTTTCCTCCGCAGGGTGGCTGGACGCTCCCTTAGAGATGAGTTTCCTCCGCAGGGTGGCTGGACGCTCCCTTAGAGGTGAGTTTCCTACGCAGGGTGGCTGGACGCTCCCTTAGAGATGAGTTTCCTCCGCAGAGTGGCTGGACGCTCCCTTAGAGATAGGGTGAGGAGTTCGGTCACCCGGGAGGAGCTCGGAGTCGAGCCGCTGCTCCTTCACATTGAGAGGAGTCAGCTGAGGTGGCTTGGGCATCTGTATCGGATTATCCTGGACGCCTCCCTAGGGAGGTGTTCCAGGCATGTCCCTCCTCCCTAGGGAGGTGTTCCAGGCATGTCCCTCCTCCCTAGGGAGGTGTTCCAGGCATGTCCCTCCTCCCTAGGGAGGTGTTCCAGGCATGTCCCTCCTCCCTAGGGAGGTGTTCCAGGCATGTCCCACCAGGAGGAGACCCCGGGGAAGACCCAGGACACGCTGGAGAGACTATGTCTCTTGGCTGGCCTGGGAACGCCTCGGACTCCCCTCGGAGGAGCTGGAGGAAGAGATGGAGGAAGAGCTGGAGGAAGTGTCTGGGGTGAAGGAAGTCTGGGCATCTCTGTTGAGGCTGCTCCCCCCGCGACCCGGGAACGGATAAGCGGAAGAAGATGGATAGATGGATGGATGGATGGATGGATGGATGGATGGATGGATGGATGGATGGATGGATGGATGGATGGATGGAACCAGACTTTATCGCTGGGGCGCCATGTTTACTATTGACTGGCTGTAATTTGATGGGCTGATGCATGTGTCTGTGCATCAATAGCTGAAAATCTCTCCACTTTATGCATCCTTGATAAAAATGGGGGGAGCAAGAACTAGTCAGAATGGTCACGTTACTGACATCCAGTCCCGCCACAGAACCATATTTCTGCTCAACTTGGCTACTTTAAAAAGGAGACACTACTTGAGTGCTCGAACTAATGACATTTTACAAGTTAACAAGTTAACGCAAGTACAAACAAGAGGGCAAACCGAGAAACAGTTAATGAATCTGGAAAACAATCGGACGGAGCAGCATGACGGGCTGCACAGCAGGGAACCAGGACAAATGGGCCAGGAGAGGATGGAGCGATAACATACGTATAATTTGAATATATATGTTTATAAATAGCCAGAACAAAGCAAGTCGCACCCCGGGGGAAAACGGCAAACAATCCAGGAACAACAAAATTGGAAAACTAAAGAAAATCCACAATAGACGCCAAGACTTGACACTTTATTCTTCCTTCATGTTGTTCTGATCTGTCATCATGAACTGCTTTCTGTTTTCTATCTACCTTTTTTCTTCTGACTCTTTTCCTTCTAATCTGTTTTACCTGCTTCTTATCATACCACTTGCATAAATGTATTTATTTTCCTTTGGTCATGTCTTTTTCATGCGTTCTTTTCCTCTACCACTTCTGTTTCTTCCTATCTTTTTGGCCCCATCGACTTCCTTTTCTCCCTTGAAAGATTATTACTATTTAAAATGGCATGTTTTGCAGACAGTTTATGGAAATAGAATGATAATCTCTACATCATTGGCTCCTTATCCCTTCCAGGGTATGCATTAGCACACATTTTTCTTCCACTTTCAGTTTCCAAAATATGAAATTTAATAAACAAGCAAAAACAAATTTAAAATTGGCACCGGATCCTCTCAGCATCTTCTTTCTTTCTCTGTCTCCACGCTCAGACTAAGGCAATTACATGTAAGAATATTAGCAATAAATGCAAACGGTAACTGTGTGTATGTTTAACTCAGATTACATTAAAGTGTCAATCATGTTTATATACAGTAGCAATAGCAGATACAGTGACATGAAATCTATAGTGTCATAACATAGCAGTGCTGATTAAATAACCGCCCAATGACACTTCCTGCAGTCTGCTTGCTCATTTATTTTTAGAGGTCCCTGCAGTGTGGAACACAGAAGCAATAATCTTGGCAGAGTCGGTGCTTTATAAATCAGAGCGCTGAACAGCCATAACAGATATTACAGTTTTTTCATATGTATGATTGTATGTGTGTTCCTTCAAATTAATAATTCAGAAATGGATATATATCGTGTTGGTGTGTGTTCACTTTATAGCCCTGTGAGAGAAGGATAAATCTGGCCCGCGCTATGATTCATGTGCTCGCTGCGTTTTCCGCTTGAGCTTGATTTAGTCTGGAGTTATGGGTCATTGAGAAGGGCAGGCGCTGTGCTAAGGCTTGAAATGATGGCATATGGAATAAGACTGGCCTGATGGGGCTGACAAACTACTTACTAAGCCCTGTTTGTTATTACTGAACAGCTAACAAGACGAAGTAGAGGGAACCGCAAGCATGATCAATGCTCTCAATCTTTACATATTTCTTTTTTTCAGTTATTGTTATGCACTTTGTCATTTATTGACTTGGGGAAATGTGTATTTTTGAAGTTGTAAACCATAACAAACTAGACCAGGGGTCGGCAACCCAAAATGTTGAAAGAGCCATATTGGACCAAAAACACAAAAAACGAATGTGTCTGGAGCCGCAAAAAATGAAAAGTCTTGTATAAGCCTTAGAATGAAGACAACAGATGATGCATGTAGCTACAGTATATTAGTTATAACTGGGGGGAGATTTTTTTTTCATTATGCACTTCGAGAAAAAAAGTCGAAATGTTGAGGAAATAGTCAAAATTTCATGAAAAAAGTCGGAATGTCGGGAAAAAAGTCGAAACGTCGAGCAAAAAGTTGATATTTCGAGAAAAAAGTCGAAATGTCAAGATTAATGTTGAAGTACAATCTTGAGAAAAAAATCGAAATGTCGAGAAAAAAGTCAAAATTTTGAGAAAAAAATCGAAATGTCGAGTTTAAAAAGGAAGGGAAAAAGGAAGAATAAAAGTGAAAAAAGGAAAAAGAGAAGAAAAAAGAAAAAAAAGAAGAAAAAAAAGAAGAAAAAAAAAAAAAAAACAGAAAAAAAGAAATAAAAGGAAAAATAAAAGAAAAAGGAAGAAAAAAAGAGAAGAAAAAAGAAAAAAGGAAAAGAAGAAAAAACAAATAAGAGAAAAAAAGGAAAAAAAGAAAAAAAAGAAAAAAAGGAAAAAAAAGATCAAACATTTTTGAAAAAATTTCAGGAGCCACTAGGGCGGCGCTAAAGAGCGGCATGCGGCTCTGGAGCCGCGGGTTGCCGACCCCTGAACTAGAGCAACTCAACATGCCTTTTTTTGATTTGACTTTTTTGTACATACTTTACTTTAAAAAACCAAGCTGTTTTTCTTGAAACATTTATTGAGTAGGGATGATGTCTGAAAGGGTTCATAAAAATACAGGCAGTGTTGAGAAGTGAAGAAGCTGGAAGTTAACTGTCTTTGCTCTCGTGGGCCAAATAACTTTAGGTGCTGTGCCAGAATTTACTAACAGACGTTGAGTTGGTCATGTGCGCTAGATCAAACTAGATCAAGGAAACTCGAAATAACTTTTTAAAGCAAATCTGCAAGAATTGTAGATGCCAATCTCACAGCGACGTAACAAAAATGCATCTCATTAACAGGTTTGTGCAGCCAGACTGGCCGCGATTCTGATTGGTTGTTCAATCACCAAACGCTGTGCTCAACACCACAAATTGAATCATTTTGCTGACACATACTAATCATTGTTTATATTTGATCGTTTTTCATCAGTTAGCATTCATCATACATATTTGTTTCAGGCCCTGGAGAGGCAACTTTACAACGGGGCAGAAACAAGATTACACTGTAATAGCAAGACTTGCTCTGAATCTTTATAAACAGGTTTTGTTCACCCAACAAACATAGGACCCAGGGTAACAATCCTTGTACAAATTAAATTCACACCTAGCCATTATCTCGTGTCCTGGAGGAATAGAGCTAATTAGTAACCGTACATGGGTTTCTATGAAGTCCAGGAAGGTAGCAAGCGTTTGCTTTGCAGTCACCCACAATCACATGAGTGTACATAGCCTACTCCCAGGAATATGCCTTAATTTCAAACCAATTTCGAAATGATTTACCTGCAAGGGGAAGTAAACGCTTTAGCCGGGACTTTTATTGACTGGACAGAAATTGCTTATAGTGCAAGATGAAATGTAACTTGGGTAAAGTCCATTAAAAAGATTGTGCAGGAGGGATTTTTTCCACTTTCCTCTTCCTATATATTGTTATCATTGCTCCTCATTATCCACTGTGCCGGGTATTATCAATAATGATCCAGCCGAGAGAATCAATATTTCTATGCAGCTATGATAGGAATGCTAGTTTACTATAGTACTCTAATCTGGCACAGTAACGTCTCTTTCTTGATCCGTTTCTCTCCCTGACATCAATTGTCGTCCCAGAGTTCTGTCTCTCCCCGTGTCTGAAACGGTATCAAAGACCTCCAGGTCTCTCTTGTCTCTCACAAACAACTGCTGGAATTGAAATGGGAGCGAGAGTGACCTTTAAATCCATGTCTCCATGTGTAGTATGACACTGCCTTGCAGCATCAAACCTCTCTTTCCAAGAACAGAAAATGCAGGAGCCATCTGGCAGCGCCAGCTCAAGCATAGATTATTCTTTTCTGTGAAAAATACCAATGCTAACCCATGTAAGTGCTGTGCATTTTCCAGCTTGCTATTGGCTGGAATGAAGAAAAAGGATGCAGGGATTAGTTTTTTCCAGCCATGGCAACAAGATGATCCAGAAATTCATGCTCACTTTGAATTTCAGATGTATTTTACCTGCAGGAAGGAAAACTAAACAAAAACCCTAGCTGCTGCAACGTTCAATAGTGAGGGTAGGGCAAGGAGAAGTTTATTTGGATCGCACATTTCATACACAAGACAATTAAAATCAAAAACTCTAAAAAGGGCATCAACCCTTGGAAAGTACTACGGCTCGGGTCGAAACGATCCAAGCCAGAGCGTCCTCAGGTCCTCAGGTCCTCAGAGGGCTTCCCTTTATCATCTCGCAAGGGTTAAAAAGAAAAGAGTTTAAAAGCAGAATAGTAAATTAAAAAGAAGCTACGGTGGCCTGGAAGTGCAAAACACAACGGCAAAAAGAGAAAACACAACAACAAATTGAAAAACACAAGGCAAATTGAAAAACACGACAAATTGAAAAACACAAGACAAATTGAAAAACAACGGAAAATTGAAAAACACAACGACAAATTGAAAAACACGACAAATTGAAAAACACAACGGAAAATTGAAAAACACAACGACAAATTGAAAAACACAACGACAAAAGAGAAAACACAACACATTAACCGAAACAGAAAGGGTAGGACTCTTCGGGCGACATGACTCGTCGCTGATTGGATGAAGGAACGTTTGACCCGGAAGTACATGACTTAAAAACATGAGCGCCGTTAGCAATAGCTTACTTGTTATTATCAAACAATATTTTGATATATATGTTGTGTTTTGCACTTCCAGGCCACTGTAAGAAACAGACATGAGTTTTAAAAACAATAAAACATCAACTGCTAGAAATAAATGAGATAAAGAACACATCCACACACAGTGCAGGACTAAAGTAAAGACTAAAACAACGCTTCAAAAGGCTTCAGTTTCTTTGGGAGCAAAAAGATGAGATCAATGAAGCCAACGTAATGTGGTCTGATGAGGTTTAACCTGTTCTCCAGTGATGCGAGCACAAGGGTAAAGAGCCCGACTGTAGCAAAGCCCATACCATGATGCTGCAGAATCATGATGGGGGTCAGGTCACAGTTCAGCAACATTATCGTGATCACAGCTAAAGCTGGACTAAGAAAATATTTAAAAATCCAAATCCAGTGTTTTGGAAATTTGGTCAAACACTACCTTGAATATGGTTAAGTTGTTACGCCTCTGAAAAAGGGCGAGAAATAATCACAAGAGTGATGCAGTCTTTCCCAAACAAGAGCATTTATTCAAGTGGGGAATTACCGCGATTTCTCCTAGGTATGTGGGCAGAGACAAAAGCAATCGATCCCAGAAACGTTCAGATTAAAACTAATTTAGCGTCAGGTAAACACTGAAATAAAATACTTTTTAGCTTTTTAACATGTTTTTACTGTTTTTAAACCATTTTAACACATTATGACCTCTTTCTTGTGACTGATCTTTTCAATCATATCAGCATTTCTGAGTTTTTTGTAATCTTTTTAAGCATTTTTATGATATTACAGACCATGAACTAATTGTCATTTTAAACCTGTTAACAAATCATTTGTACTATACTTTTAACTTGTCACACACTGTTTTTAACTTGTAGCAGATGAAAATATAACACTTTTAACTCGTCACAAAGTCACATAAACGATTATGTTCATACTGATTGTCACTTTCAACAGGTATGAACAAACTCCGATCTTCTGCATGAATGGGAGAGGTTTAAACACTGAACAGAGTCAATCCAGCAGGATTATATTCCCTGCAGGGACAGCTCTAATCTGCTGTTCACCTTGAACCGATCTGAGCACCATGCGTCTAACCATTCATGCGGCAAAAATGATGTGATGTATTTCATAATTGGACTGATTCCGTGCAGATGCACATTTGTGCCTTTAGATTCCACTTTATCAAGGTTATTACAGAATCTGAGATCACTATGAAATGAAACACACTTGCATGTGATGATGAGTGATGATGAGAACACAGCACAGAATCTATTCTCGACACGATAGCATCTCTTTGTATAGATTTCTGCCTGTACAGACAGGAGGAGGCTGAAGTAATACAGATGCATGAGTAATACTGAAGTGCTTGTTAACAATAGAAAGTGTAATTTAATGATTTGCTAGTGTGAAGGTGAGGATTTGCACCCGGAATATTGAAGTGATGACAGTGAATTTCCATCCACGTTGTCCACAGTTCCCCTCTATTACCGGCTGTTGCCGCATGTTAAAGCTTCAGCTCCGTTGTTAACAGGCTACAAACACAATACCTCAACACATCCGAGGTAATTACTGGAGACTTCGACCAAACCTCTTGTTTTACTATACTTCTAAATGTCGATATAGGCCTCCCCAAATTTCCTTCATTAATCTGTATTGCAATTAATTTATTACTCCTTTTGAAATACTTAACTCCTCATTTATAGCCATTATATTCACTTTGATTCAGTTAGTTAAAGGGAAAACAATGCACAGTTGTTTTGGAGATAATTGAAATTCAAACCTTTTCTGACCTGCATCATTAGACACAAACCTGACCAACCTGAACACACCTCTGAATTCAGATCAAAGTGAGGGTGTGAACCTCACTTTGAGGTTGTCACCTGTTGTCCTCCCAGAAACCTTCACATGGGCCCAAACAAGATGATAACAATTGATTAGGGCCCAAGCACTGACAGTGCGAAGGCCCTATTGTATCTGTAGGAATTGTTATTTTCCTTCTTCTGACGAAATGAAGGCCTTTTTATCCCCCTTAACGTGCCCCAAAAGTCACCAAATTTTGCACGCAAGGCAGGCCTGGTGAAAAATGTTGATATTTAATGGTTTGCATTAATGGCCGTGGCAAAATGGCTCAACAGCGCCCGCTAGAAAACGTTGTGCCTCAAGCCCCACAATACAGTTTGACGTACATGCACGAAAATCGGTACACACCTGTATCATGTCCCAACTTAAAGAAAAGTCTCTTGGCGCCATGGCCGAAACTGAACAGGAAGTCGGCCATTTTGAATTAATCTTGTAATTTTGGCGCAATTTATGCCATTCCTTCGGCAGTTAATACGGCCCGGACCGTAACGTGCACCCAGGTGTGTTATACATCAAAATGTGCGTCTTCATCCTGTGACAACGCTGTTATGCGCTCCCTCCTCCCCCTTCTTTTTCTTGTCTCCCTTCAGGTGCTCCGCATCAGGTGATTATCTGGCTCCGCCTGTATTTAAGAGGGACGGGAGGAGCAGGCGCTCTCTCTCAGACCAGGCAGCCTCACCTCGGTGCCAGGGTTGATGTGTGATTTTTTTTTCTTTTGTTTGTGTTGCTTTGAGGACGGGGGTCTGTCAGTTTGGTTTTCTTTCCTCGGTTTTTGTTTTGAGGTTCCTGTTCTTGTTAGGTCAAGGAGGGATGTTCTGGGTCCGACGGCCCATTGCGTGGTTGGCTCAGGCTTCCCTCATGGTCTTTTCCTTTATTGTTTTGTTTGGTCAGGCCTCCAGACTCTTGTTGTTAAGTTATGGTGTTTTTATGGTTCATGAATAAACCTCCTTTTTATATACGCAACTTAAACTCGTCCTTTTATGTTCTGGTTGCAGAGTTGAGCCGAGTGTTCTAACTTGTGATCATAACATTTGGGGGCTCGTCAAACAGGATTTGTTGGTAGTAATTGTATTACCGTGGTGTGAAATAAGGTATTGGTGTGTCATTGTTTGGGGATGCCATCTCGAGTTGTGCGTTTGTGAGGTTGCTTCTGTTAGTTGTTGGTTGCGCTAAAATGGAATTTAATATAGATGAGTTTGTTAGTGCTCCCACTCATGATAAGTTGGAGGGTTGTACCAAGGATAATCTTACCCTTATTGCGGAAAGGTTTGAGATTTTTGTCAAGCAGGGAAATAAACAGGTGATTAAAGATAAGCTGGTGGCTGCGTTGGTGGAGCGGGAATTGTTGTCAGCTGGTGTGGGTGCGCGGGGCGGGGGTGCCTCTTCTGGATCTGGGGAGGCGGGTCTCGCTGAGCAGGTGAGGTTGAAGGAGATTGAGTTAGAGTTGCGTCGACTAGATTTGAGAGAGAAGGAAATTGATCATTTTGAGGTACGAAGGCTTGAGGAAGAGACAAAATGTGTGGTATGTTTGAAATAATTAGAGCTTACTGCGTCTTCGCAGGCTTCGCAGCCTTCATTTGTGCAGTCACCTGGTTTTGATGTGAGTCGGTGTATCCGGCTTGTCCCCGCATTTCGCGAGGATGATGTGGATACGTATTTCATTCTCTTTGAGCGAGTTGCAACATCGTTGGGGTGGCCCAAGGATAAATGGTCACTGTTGTTACAGTGTGTACTTACTGGCAAAGCTCAGGAGGTTTACGCAGCATTGTCTTCTGAAAGTAGCCTTGATTATGATCAGGTTAGGGCTAGTATTTTGAAGGCATATGAGCTTGTGCCAGAGGCTTATCGCCAGAAATTTTGCAGGTGTAAGAAGCAGGAGTCTCAGACATATGTGGAGTTTGCTCGTGAGAAGGAGACGTTATTTGATCAGTGGTGCGCAGGTGTGGGTGTTAAAACTCTGGAAGATCTTAAGGCCTTAGTGCTTATTGAGGAGTTTAAAAATTGTGTGCCTGAAAGGGTTGCCACGTACCTGAATGAGCAGAAGGCTGTGAAGTTGTCTGGCACTGCGGCTCTTGTGGATGAGTATGTACTTACCCATAAGTCTGTGTTTGGTGAGCGATCTGCTGTGCAGGCTCGGTTTGGTGGCAACACTCCTAAGGAAGGTTCAAATGCATTTGTGGTACCATCTAAGGCAAGTGGTTCTGATGGTGCGGAGGGGAGGCCTACCAGGGAGGATTGGGAAACTAGGGAAAGTGTGTTTCTATTGCAGGAAGCAAGGACACATTGTTGCAAATTGTTATGCTTTGAACCTGTGTGCCAGTTGGCTTCACTACCAAATGAGTCTGCCTCTATGCTCCATTTCTTATGGAAGGTTTTGTGTCCTTGATTGAGAAGGGGGATAGGGTTCCCGTAACGATTTTGAGGGATACAGCAGCGTCAGAGTCATGTTGAGTCATGTGCTGCCATTTTCTAAGGAGTCAGCTGGGGATTCTGGTGTCCTTGTGCGTGGTTTTGGGATGTAGTACTTAGAGGCGCCTTTGCATACTTTTTACCTTGAGGCATCACTTTTCTCAGTCAAAAGCGTTACTGTGGCGACGCTAGACAAAAAGCGCGCCCCCCCTTTCATCTGATTGGTCCATAGTTGATAGTTCCCCAAAAGTAACCAAATTTTGCACGCAAGCCAGGCCTGGTGATATATTTGATATTTCATGGTTTGCATTAATGGGCGTGGCCTAATGGCGCAACAGAGCCCCCTAGAAAACTTTGTGCCTCAAGCCCCACAATACGGTTTGACTTACATGCATGAGAATCGCTACACACCTGTATCTTGTCACAACTTAAAGAAAAGTCTCTTGGTGCCATGGCCGAAACCGAACAGGAAGTTGGCCATTTTCAATTAATTGTGTAATTTTGGCGAAATCTATGCCATTCCTTCGGCAGTTAATGTGGCCCGAACCGTAACGTGCACTCAGGTGTGTTATACATCAAAATATGCGTCTCTATCCTGCGACGATGTGCATTACTTTTCTCAGTCAAAAGCGTTACTGTGGCGACAATAGCCGCCAAAAAGCGTGCCCCCCTTCATCTGGTTGGTCCATATTTGATAGTTCCTACTTGACCATAACTTTTGAATGGTTTGACATAGAGAGTCGTGGGTGGTGTCAACGGACTTGGTATTGAGTACTTCACCTTCATTGGCATTAATTAGCCCCGCCCCTTCTTCTGATTGGTCGATATTTTATAATCCCTATTTTCTGTCATAACTTTTGAATGGTTTGACATAGAGACTCGTGGCTGGTTGCATCGGCTAAATGTCCAGGCCTGAAGAATCTACATCAAGTCATACAAGCTTCCACTGCAGCCTGAACGTGCACAATGGTGCGAGGGCCCGTTCATCGCTGCTTGCAGCTTTAATTAGTTGTAATTTTGCACTTAGAAAAAGATAGTGTCATTTCAATAATTTTTTTATTGTGAAAGTAGTATTTAAATCCTTGTTAAGTACATTCTATGTAACACAAGCTCCTTTTAATTGGCAAATACATCATGTTTAATACCTGAATCTAATCTGTCTGTCACAGGTGTTGAAGATAGGACCCAGATGCAGGAGACGAGGAGGCAGCAGTTAAAAAGTGATTTATTAATTTAAACAAAACCAAAAAGTGCTGCTGAGCAGGATTCAAAAACCAGAAGATGAACATGATAAAAAATCCAAAGAAACCTGACGTGACACGTGGAGGAGGGAACAGTATGGACCAGCAGGGAGAAAGGGAAAGACAAGACAAGATTTACACAGGAGGGTTGACGAGACACAGGTGCAAACAATCAGGGCAGATGGGAAGAAGGGAAGTCAAGACAAAACTGTTTCAACATTTCAACAATTTCAACATTAATATCCACATTTCGACTTTTTTCTCGAAATTCTATTTCAACATTATTCTCGACATTTCAACTATTTCTCGAAATTGTATTTCAACTTTTTTCTCGACATTTCTACTTTTTTCTCGACATTTCGACTTTTTTCTCGAAGTGCATAATGAAAAAAAAATCTTCCTCCTCTAAAATATTATTTTTATTTTTCTCCTGCCTGGCCCTAATACTGTTCCGTAGCCCAGCACACCTTAACACGCGTGTTCTTTGACCGGGGTTTAATCTAAAAACGCTAAAGGATTACACTGAACACACACAGAGGAAATGAATAGCACCCCATGTATCGCTCTTGAACTGAATCGTGACTAACTGTGTCCTTGTGAATTAGCATATGAGGCGTGGCAACAGCGTCCTCCAGTTGACCTGGAGACAAACTGAGAAAAGAACTCTCCATGACTGTAACACGTGAATTCAATGACCCGTTCAGGGGCGAGAGTGTGGACGTTCACACTGTTGGTGTGACTCCTCTTGATTCAGCAAATAACTGCATGGATAAAGCTTTGTGTGGGGGAGCTGCCACTTAAGACACGTCAGCCAGGTTACACTAGCTCTCCATGCTTAATGATGTGCAAGCGAATGAAGAAGAGTGTAGATTCACCGACATGATGGGACGCAATAAATGACTGTTACAAAATTGAATTCCTGCATAAGTCACGAGGAGTCGCCATGGGGGAAACAGATTGTTGATTGTTTTGTGCACAGAGGAGGAATGGGGGAGGTTGGTTGTGGCATTTAGATTAATGCATGTGCCCGCTTTGCAAAATGCCTTTGAATTTGCAAGTGCTGTGTAACTTATAACGTGAATGTGAGTTGCTTCACATTCAAAATTGTGTCGTATGGTTTCTGAAGTAGGAAGCAATTTGTCTATTTATTTATTTTTTTTCTTTGTCAGAAAGGTGAAACTGTGACTTAGCATGCGATATTCAGGAAGTGCAGAGACGAGCTATTTGACACTCATTCAGACGTGGCACACACAACCAGCTGTTTATGATTTATGTCATTACCCTGTGCACTCGTGGAAGGAGGCGTGTGTCTGGCTGCAGCAAGGTGACAGGAAAAAAAAGCCAATTTCCAGAAATGTTTAGTAAATAGATTCACGTGTCGTGTGAAGAATAAAAACAAATGCATTCTTAGAAAATAGCAAATGTTGCATCCCTGAAAAGTTATATGGTTTCATTAACCAGGAATATTACTTAACCCTTGTGCTGTCTTCGGGTCAAAATGACCTAATTCTCTTCCCTCCCTCCCTCCCTCCCTTCCTTCCTTCCTTCTTTTTTCCCTTCCTTCCTTCATTCCTCCTGCTCTCTCCTTCCTTCTTTCCTTCCTTTTTTTCCCTTCCTTCCTTCTTTCCTCCTGCTCTCTCCTTCCTTCTTCCCTTCCTCTTTTCTCCCTTCCTTCCTTCCTTCCTTCCTTCCTTCCTTCCTCCCTTCCTTCCTTCCTCCCTTCTTCTCTTCCTCCTCCTTTGACCCGAACACAGCACAAGGGTTAAATTAGAGCCACATGGAAAGGTTTTTGGGGGGTGAAAAGGATAGCTGGTGTTACTGTTGGGCAAATACAAGCTTTTTTTTACTATGATATCATTTTATTAACAAAAATGAAGCTAAAATAAAACAAAAAGCTGAGAACTGAGCACCCTCATCATTTCAATATATTGTAGCGTGACCTTCAGTTTTGGGCTCTCTTGAAATCCCAGCATTTCAGTTTTTCTGAAGTCTGGACTTTGACTCAACCATTTCAAAACCTTGATTCTCTTCTTTTGCACCCATTATGATGCAGATTTGCTTCTGTGCTTAAGATCATTGAAATAAATTCAACTATGCTTTAACTTTGGGGCGGATGGCCTCACATTCACCTCTAGAATACATATATAGACAGGAGAGGAAAGTGTGTGAAGTCCTAGAAAACCACCCTCCATCATCTTTCCTCCACTACTGTGCCTTATAAGCCGTTTCTGCAAAACCTTTTCATTTTTTTTTGGTCAATTATAGAGCTGGTTTTCAAGACCAAGAAAGTAAACTTTGGTGTCTTGTAGGACTTTTTTAGGACAGCATGTTCTGGGTCTCTAGGAAGCACCTAGACACAACTTCTGTTGTAATAGACGCTATATATATAAAATAAAATGTGTGCATGTGCATTTCCAAGTCAGATTAAAGGTATAGTCTGTAATGTTGGAGAGCTAGCAAGATTTGAAAGTGGCACCTCCTCTAGGCTCCGCCCCCTCCTCCCCCTCCCGTCAGTGCTCGGTCCAAAGCCACGCCCCCACAAACTTTGGGGAACGCGCATTTGCAGGAGTCGAGTTTTCCAGGACATTTTGGACAGCACATTTTCAATAAAACTACCCCATGTCTCATTCACCTGTAAGCGAGGCCGGTTTTAGGGGGGGGCAGGGGTGGGCTTTGCCCACCCAAACGTGCATCCTGCCCACCCAATCAAAGTTATGGGGATCCTTTACTTTTTTATAATTTAATTTTTTTTAAATATAAAAAAAAATCACAGAATATCTGTACCGTTTCTGATTGGGTGGGCACTGCGCATCATTTTTAGACACAACAATGAACGCATACCACAAAGGTTGTGTCTCGGCGGAGGGACCCGACGTCCCAGCAAAATGAAGTTCAGAACAGCACACAGAGCACACACTGAAGGCAGATTTATGGTTCCGCGTTACACCAACGCAGAATGGTGCGCGTCGCCGCGTAGCCCTACGGCTTAGCCGTGGCTCCAGAGCCTGCACGGCACCGCAGCGCTCCGCCCTCGCCGGGATGGAGACGCCTCCATCCCCACTGACCCCCATACTGGGGAGGTGGTATTTTTGGCTGCGTTTTCTCGTTTTCTGTGCCATTCTTCAGCAAACGTGACTCCAGTGTGTGAAGTTTTCCGGCAGGATTTTCGACGTGACGAGTGCGCGCAGGGGACAGAGGGGGGCGTGGGCGGGACTTAAAATGAAGGCATCTGATTGGTTCTTTCCCTCCTGCCAATCCTCTGGTCCTCTGACCAATCCGTTTCATTCGGACCGCAAAAAACAGATTGGTCAGAGTTTTTACAGGATTAAAGCTGTCAGAGAGGTCGGATTTTTTTCTTTCCTTTTTCTGAACACATTATTCACTGGCTACTCTCAGGATGGAAGGACCATTTCACCCAGTATAACAATAAATGTTTTTGAATATGATTACAGACTATACCTTTAAGGGGTAAAATCGCTGAGGAAGTTCCCTCCTTGGAGTGGCAACTGTCTTGAATGCTGTTCACTTGTGAATAAACTCCAACCTGTTTGGAAATGTTTCAGATTGAGGTTGAAAATGTTTCAGATTGAGGTGCAGCAATAGTTGCTTATGTCTTTCCCCGTTGGCTTTGTCTGGCAATTATCAATTAGTTATGGCTGCTATTACACTGTTACATGTGTAGCAAACCTAAAAAGTGTGGGGGATCCTGTGATCAAGTAATGTTTCCCTAATTAGGGAAAAACTGTTTTCAGATTTCTGTTAAAACGGCTATAACTTCACTTTTAGCCGTAATAGAATAAAATACAATAGCAAGAATTAGAAAATGAAAATACTCGCGATCCTGTGCTGCTCTGAAACTCATCGATCTCTGTAACTGAATAATCTAACATTGGAAAGTCTTCTGATCGATCACAAATGTAATTTCTTTATTTCTCTGCAACAGATTCTTCGTGCTTCTCTTTAAACCCATTTAACATTAATACCAAATATATGAATATTGAGGGAATAAAATGCAAAGGTTAATCAAATAAAACCTTTCAGCCCTATTTTTCTAAAATTTCGACAAATGTATTTCGGCTCTTTGTTTACATCACTTTTGTAAAAAAAATAAATAAATAAAATATGGATTCCAGATAATTTGTCTCTTAGGTACAAAAGGCTTTTTAGTATAATATAAATAAATGGAACTGCTCTAGAGCCTCTCACTCTGTCTTATTCTTAGTGCCACCTCTCTGTATCCCATATGGTATCACTCTTCAGGGTCTGGCGTTTTGTTCTACACCTTTGTCTCTTCTGTAAATCAGGACCTTGTCCCGATGGGAACCTAAATCCAAGCACTGTCCCACCTAAGACATTAACGGCAGTACTGGAGTTGAGGGGGGATGAGGGGGGACGGCATCCCCCTTGAAATAAAAACGGTCAAAATCATCCCCCCTGTAAAACTGTCATCCCCCCTTTCATTCCCTTATGTCATTTCATCAATGAATGTGGTTTTACTGCTATTTCAACATTTAGAGTCATCACCAGAAAAATAACACCAGGAAAATAACTTATTTGACAATTTTCACCTGTTTCAAGTAAATTTTCACTTGAAATAAGTAGAAAAATCTGCCAGTGGGACAAAAAAAATCTTGTTCCACTGGCAGATTTTTCTACTTATTTTAAATGAAAATCTACTTGAAACAGGTGAAAATTGTTGTTTTTTCCAGTGATGAGTCTTGTTTTAAGTGTAATGAGATCTTTTTACTAAAATGAGACATTTTAACTAGAAATAAGACAAATATTCTTGTTAAGATTGTGAGTTTTTGCAGTGATCCATTTTACTTATCCTGTGAAGGACAGAGTCATATTGATAAGTTCAGAAAAGTGTTTTTTATTGTTGTGTTTTGATGTATTTGATGTAAGCCCAGTGGATATTTAAAGCTTACAGAAGGCTGCATTTAACTGCTGCTATGTCATTCCTGCAGTATTTCTGCAGGTGTTTTGGTCACTGCTATTATTTGTAATATATTATATTATTTGTAATCAGCACAAATTATCTGTCCCCATATGATAAAATCCACCATCCCCCCTGATTTTATTTTACAACTCGAGTACTGCCCTTATCGTATCACTCTGCAGGGTCTAGAGTTTTGTTCTACACCTTTGTCTCTTCTGTAAATCAGGACCTTGCCCCGATGGGAACCTAAATCCAAGCACTGTCCCACCTAAGACTTTAACGGTGCCGGTGACGGAGCTTCAAAGTGGCAGCCTGTGGTTGTTTAGGATTTCCGTTCGAGTTTTGACTCCACGATGATCGGCAAAGGTATCGGAGCCGCAGCAGGAGACGTCAATCTAAAACTGCAGGAAGTTTCCAGGTGGCCCGGCGCTCTTTTAAGAGAAAACAGGCTACTTGGACTGCAATGACCACAATTAATCTACTTGACATGCCGCACTTTCCACAACGGAGACTTCACAGCCTCGGGGTTTCAATCCGTTTGATGTATGCAACCACCTGACACCGACGCGCAGCCTCCTTCCTCTCAAACCATCACTCCAGGAACATGCAGCCGCCCGCAGCACAATGTTTTTATTCATCTCTTTCACACAGTGATAGAAAGGCATTTTTATAAGGAGGAAGTGAAAAACATACAACTGCAATCTCTACGAATACATTAAGTAATTTTATTTATTTTCTAGATTTTTTTTGTTGTTGTACAAATATGTATATTTTTTGTTTTTCTAATGGGGATGGTAAAACTACGGAAGAGTATTAAGGCCATGCAGGAGCAAAAATATTTGACGGGGGAAGATTTTTTTTTATTGTGCACTTTGAGAAAAAAGTCGAAATGTCGAGATTAATGTTGAAATAGAATTTTAAGAAATAGTTGAAATGTCGAGAATAATGTTGAAATACAATTTCGAGAAAAAAGTAGAAATTTCGCCTTTTTTCTCAACATTTCAACTTGATTCACGAAATCTAAAACGGGAAAGAGCTGTTGTGCGATCGGCTGTACTCATAGATTTAGCAAGAAATCAGAGTTATCGTTTTACAGACTGCAGAAGAATAAGCTTAAGAGAGACAAATGGATCGCTGCAATTCACAGACACAACTGGATTCCAGGCACCGAAACGTGGATTTACGTTTTTTTTTTACCTTGTCTGCACATATATTAATGGCTAATACGATGCTGGTAAGAACCTAATGCTGAAATTTTGCCTTTTTTCTCAACATTTCAACTTTATTCACGAAATTTTAACTTTTTTCTCAATATTTCGACTTTTTTCTCGAAATTGTACTTCAACATTAATCTTGACATTTAGACTTTTTTCTCGACATTTAGACTTTTTTTTTCGAAGTGCATAATGAAAAAAAATATATAAAATATTATTTTTATTTTTATCCTGCCTGGCCCTAATACTCTTCTGTAGTAAAACAACCCAAGATCAAAGTGCACAATTTGGTATTGTTTATTGTCATACGTGCAGACAACTGGAGAACAAATGCAATACTGGAGGAACAGAGGGCCCAGAAGGCAAGTTTATTTCTGTAGCACAATTCAACAACAAGGTGATTCAAAGTGCTTTACAAAGACATTAAAAAAATCCAGTGGCTTCAAATGCTATCAGTCCACTGAATAGGAATGTATCATGTGTAATCAGAGCCCTGAATGGTGTGAGTAGATGGGATACTGTCTACCCAGTAGATTTTTGTCATTATTCTTTGGGTTGATAATGGCTTTCTCTATGTATTTTAACCCAGCTACTGCTATTGAAAACAAAACTTAGGCTCAGTAGATGTTTTGTTTTTTAACCCTAACCCTCACCCTTAAACCTAATCCTAACCCCTACCCTAAACCTAACCTTAACCTAAACCCTGAACCTGAACAGAAAGCCATTATCTAGCTGAAAGCAAAACAGAGGAAAACCAAACGTACATATAAATAGTCACCACTGTTCAGTAGGCTACATACAAGTTTGTTGTTTTGCTGAGTGCTAGAATTGTAAGAATATATGCCAATGTCTCCAAACTTAAGTTATATAGCATAATAGCCACACCCCCCCCCCCTTGTCAACAAAAAAAAGACAACTTCAATTTTAGACGGTTATACATTGCAAAGACTGGAGAGAGGCAATTACCAAAAATGCTCATGCCTGCAGCGCACATTTCACATCAGTTTTTTAAAAAAAGCATTTAAAAGTTAGGTGTATAACAGTGTGTGTGCTGGCGGTTATTGTGCTCATCTATTCAGAAACTGGAACACTAATGAGGGTATGATTAAATCATCCTTCCACTGAGTAATAGCATGCAGGTCGGCGAGTGTGCAGAAGTCATTCCTGTAAGTAACACTCACAGTCCCGGTGATTGAAGTAAACTGTCTGTGCTCATACTAGGTCACTGGGGCATTTGTTTTAAGTATTGTTTTCCTCCATAACTTTCAAAACTAGTTAACTGAGGGCTTCCAAAGTGGCACCCATGTTACGGTGGAAGCTGATTTGCTATGACCCACCAACCAAAATATGTTATACTCTTCTTATTCCTCTACAAAGTGTCCATATTATGCTTGTCCTTTCAAGGTTCTGAGAACTATGGAGCTAGAACAGTCTCATAATTCGCAAATGCACACACCGTTTCACAAATGCACAGGACAAAATTCACAAATGCACACAACGATTCGCAAATGCACACACCGTTTCACAAATGCACAGAACAATTCACACGTGCGTAGGACAAGATACACAAATGTATTTTTGATGCGCACACAAATATAACCTGATTTACAAACGTTCTTTTGTTTGTGAGCTGTGCTGGATTTGCGTGTGACTTTTGAGACTCCCCTGACGTGACTCGATCCACAAATATGTTTTTTTTTTAACACGGAAGGATCTGCAACCAATCAGATGTTTTCCTTTGTTTCAGCCAATCATAAGAGCGCACCCCACGTGGGGGACGATTTACTCTAAATCAATCAGATTAAAGGGGCGGATACACCTGCTGTTTGAACTGCTTTCGCGTTGTTCGCTTAGAAAAGTGATTCAATATGCGAATCAGTGTGTGCATTTGTGAATTTTGTCCTGTACATTTATGAAACAGTGTGTGCATTTGGGAATTATGAGACTGTTCTAGCTCCATAGAGAACACATCCGTCAGGAAGGTGGAGGATAAGACTAGGGTTGCCAAGCGTCCCTTGAAAAACGTCCCGTATTTATGAACTAAAGTACGCGTCCCGTGTTGAGCTTGAAAGGGACGCACTTTGTCCCGTATTACTGAGAGTCGAAAAATAGACATAAAATGCCAATGATTTGATTGATTTGATTTTGAGTTTTTATTTCGGTCCATTTGGATACAACATAATACAACATAAAAATAGTCCAATATTTAAAATGGCACCGAAAAGGTATAGGCTGAAGCCAAGGCTTATTATGCATTGGAAAATGACAATGAGCTGTTGAGTTCACAAGTTATTTTTTTCTATTTTACTACAACTCTAAGCTACAGTCATGGCCTTTGAGGCACAAATATGTTTACAAGTTTTCTACAGACTTTCCGTTTGCACTTTTGTTATTGCACTAAAAATGTGCACTATTACAAAATGGATGTTCTGCTTTCTTTCTATTGTTTTATATTAAGTTATACCATTTTAAGTTAAGCAGGACAGGTTTCTGTTTAAGGAAGATACTTATTTTATTCAGTTCGTTTTGTTATTTTGTATTTAAGTTAATTGCTGGATAATGATTTGTTTTCCATATGTTCATGGCATTCAAAAATATACATCTAATTCAATTCAGGTTCGAGTCAAATAGTTAAAAAATCGTTTCACTCACAAAAAAAGGGGCTAAAAAAATTCACCACACCAGGGAAGGTGAAGGCAGTCGGGTTGGCCGGCCCTGCCGATGAGGTGTCCCTTATTTATTTCTCAGGGAGTTGGCGACCCTATAAGACCCAGATGAAGGAGACAGCAGTTCCAAAAAACTTATTTTAATTAATAAAAACCAAAATCTCTGCTGAGCAGGATACAACAAAACATGAGCTTAAACATGACCAAAACTACAAAAACCTGACATGCCACATGGATGGTGAAAATGCTACGGACCAGCAGGGAGCAGGGAAAAGAAAAGACAAGACCAGATATACAGAAGGGTTAACGAGACACAGGTGCAGACAATCAGGGCAGATGGGAACAGGGAAGTCAGTAACTGGAATACAAAGACACAGGTTTCAAAATAAAACAGGAACTAAATACCAGCACCATGAAAACTTCTCTCTAAAGCATCCCTCAGCCCACAACATACAAGTTTTGTTTGCTTGTTTGTTTGAACAAGTTGTTTTTACTAATACTATTCATGATCATAACATTAGAGCGGGGGTCGGAAACCCGCGGCTCTAGAGCCACATGCGGCTCTTTAGCGCTGCCCTAGTGGCTCCTGGAGTTTTTTCAGAAATGTTTGACCTTTTTTTTCCTTTTTTTCTTCTTTTTTTTCCTTTTTTCTCTTTTTTTCTTCTTTTTTTCTCTTTTCCTTTTTTTTCTTTTTTTTTCTTGTTTTCTCTTTTTTTCTTCTTTTTTTCCTTTTTTTCTTCCTTTTTCCTTTCTTTTTTAATCTTGACATTTCAACTTTTTTATCAACTTTTCGACTTTTTTCTCGAGATTGTACTTCAACATTAATCTCGACATTCTGACTTTTTTCTCAAAATTTTGACTTTTTTCTTGACATTTCAACTTTTTTCTCTACATTTCGACTTTTTTCTCAACATTTCGACTTTTTTCTCGTAAGTGCATAATGAAAAAAAAAATCTCCCCCCAGTTATAACTAATATAGAAACATGCAGCATGTGTTGCCTTCATTCTAAGGCTTATACAAGATCTTTTTTTGCGGCTCCAGACATATTTGTTTTTTGTGTTTTTGGTCCAATATGGCTCTTTCAACATTTTGGGTTGCCGATCCCCGATCTATTGTATGTATTGTTTTGGCTTTTATGTCTTGATTTTGGTTTTGTGTGCTTTTTAATTGTGATTGTAGCCTACTGTATGTGTTGCAGACCCCAGGAAGACTAGCTGGCTGCTACGGCACCGGCTAATGGGGATCCTTAATAAATAAATAAAATAAACTTGTGTGTTGTGGTAGGTTCAAAGCTGCTCTAGAAGTATCAGTGATGTGGACTGAACCATTCACATGAAGAAAAACTAATTTACAACTAGATCTTGGTGTGAATGGCCCTTTAAAGACACTGCATTCCCCCCGGACCACCGAACTTATGCTCTTTAATGTTAAAAGTGAATTTATAGTAGGATTTGAATAGTTATCTAATCTATTCAGTTTTCTCCACTTGTTAGAGATGTGGGCTGGTCTTGGACATGAACTTCCCAGGTTGAAAATTGTCCTGCTCCACTTCTGACCCTTGAAAAAACATAATGATTGCACCTCTAGCTTGCACCTGCAGGTAAAATAATTGATTACTGCTCAGCCAGTGAAGTCTCTGCAGGTTGGTGTCTGGCACCGTGTAAAACTGTGGTAGCAACTTCAGTGTATACATGCAGTAGAATATCTTTACATGTCAAGTACAGAGAGGGATGTTAAGGGCCAGTCCCAATCCCCCCCTAGTCCTAGTTTTCAGCACTACCCCTAAATTTTGCGCGTTCCCGTGAGGGTAGTGGTGTCCCAATTCCTCTTTGCATGTAGGGCTAGTGGACATAACGAGGGCTAGTGTGTATGAATCTAGCCCTTCAGAGCGAAGGATTTCAGATTCTGACTTTGTGACCGAGGGCCAGAGGAAATTTCCCAGAATGCCTTATGTCATCATTTGCAGATTGAATCAAACAAAAAAACATGGCAAACATTTCTCATTTTTAGTGAATAAAATCAATATTTTGAGTTATTTCTGCATAAAAATGCGTTTTGATTACATTTCTAGCGAGAAATATGTTACTTTCATAATATTCACTCAGTGAATGTACATAATCACTCGCTTGCTCATTGTTGCGTTGTATCTTCAGATCTCGCCAGAATAAAGGCTGATTTATGGTTCCGCGTTACACCAACGCGTAACCATAAATCAGCTCCCGAGCCGGCGGTTGGGGATCTTAACGGTTACTTTTACGCCTGAAAAAATATTAAAACTTAATAAAGTGGCATATTAACAGCGCTACAGCAGAAATTAAAACTTGCTTTTTGCTCTGGGCTTCCTGATATGGTGTGACGTATGTGCAAACGTAACTACGCAGTCGCTTACATACCCGAACGTAAACCACGCAGTGACGTAGCAAGTGGTGTCCCAATCCGTAGGGAAGATTACAAGGGCCCTACCCCTTGTGGCATTGGGGATTGGCATTGGGATTGGCCCATAATTATTTGGATACAGATTGACAAGAGGAACGGCCCATGTACGTCACACAAAAAAACAAGGTAGATGTGACAGGGTGGAGGTGCAGGCACTTAGGTTGATTGCGTCACAGGTGTGTCCCATCAACCTCTCCACCCTGCCTGCCTTCAAAAGGCATGGCTCCTGGAGAAGGTGCGGGTCTGCTGTGAAGGAGCTGAAGCACGCGTGTTGGTGTTGGGTGAAATAAAAGGTTCCTGCACTGAAACTCCGTGTCCTCTCTGTCCTGTCGGTCGGGCCCCGTGGCACTCGCAGTGCTACAGTAGATTGTTGATAACTTTCGTTGTTAACATTTTTGCCCCATACTGATGAGACTTTTTTTTCACGTCTTTTGACTTCTGACTACTAAAAATCCTTGTCAACACAGAAGAGTGAAACAATCAAACATTGGTTGAGATACAGCCACTATGTAAATCCAATAAATACAAATACAGAAGGTCTGTAAATAAAGACCTTATGTAAAAACTTTTGGTGCTTTTGTAGTAAACTCTTCAAGCTGCTTTGATTGTATGAATGTTACTTTTACCCATGTTCCATGTCTTTAAATTTATTTTGTCTTGTTGAGCTGTTTTGTCTTTTATCTATGATGTTTTTTATTTATTCTGTAGCGGTCAGCTGTGGTTGATTTAAAAGTGCTTAACAAATAAAATTGGATGAATAACAATGATTCTTGGCAATAAATCTCATATCATCAGAAAGCCTGTCTATTTTCCTTTTATACGGTAAGACATTTATAAGGAACATGCATTTGTGGGATGAGTAGCAGAGCTGAGTGTGTGGTTTGTGCCAAATCTTCTATGCCAATGCCAAACAACATTGACTTTTGTTTGCTGAATTGGATGATTGAAGTTTAAAGAAAAAACACATTGGCAATTTAACAATTTATCGATTTAACAAACAGCCACCTGTATAGTGTGTGGGAGAACCATATGCAGTCACCAGAGCCTGGCACCTCCTCCTCATGCGGGTCACCACCCTGGTCACGGACTGCTGTGGGATGGATCCCATTCTTTTACCACCATTTGTCGCAAGTCAGCCAACGTGGTTGAGCTGGTCACTCAGCACACCCAAGAGGATCCCACAAGTGTTCAGTAGGGATGGGAATTGAATAGATAGATAGATAGATAGATAGATAGATAGATAGATAGATAGATAGATAGATAGATAGATAGATAGATAGATAGATAGATAGATAGATAGATAGATAGATAGATAGATAGATAGATAGATAGATAGATAGATAGATCGATCGATCACACAATCATCTGCGTACATAAGATGGTTCATCACTGTACGGCCAACCATACAACCAGCTTTACATAAGCTTAATTTATTTGATAGATCGTTCATGTAGAAATTAAATAAAATATACACATACACACACATAGCCACACAGACATATACACACACACACAGCCACACGGACACACACACACACACACATATAGCGACACACACATATAGCCACACACACATATAGCCACACACGCACACACACACACACACACACACACACACACACACACACACACACACACACACACACACACACACACACACACACACACACACACACACACATATACACCGGCTCGTTCACCTGCATGCTTGCTCTGTAGTTTTTGAGGTTAGTTAATCGCGGTAGTTTAGCTCAGATTGTGATTGGACCTCGAGACCTGGGACGGTTGCTGCTCATGTTTCGGCCGGGTTCCGTGCCTGTTTCGTGTCTGTTCTGTTTTTTTTTTTTTTTTTTTGCAGATTTCCAGTGCTCGGCGTGTGCCTCCATGTGTGTTCTCGCGTCCTGGATTAGTAGCGGATGCCCCCTCCCCTCACCCCTACTCCCCTGTCTTACTCCATTACTGACATGAAAAGGAGCAGACATACTGTACAGTTGTCCCATTGAACCTGCATGGTCTGTTGGGCAAACCAATAGGACAGAATTCTGACTATATAATTAGGCACACCTGCTGCACCCAATTTTTTAAATCATTTCCCATGATTCACCCGATCAAATGCCTTAGACGCATCGAAAAAACACATAAAAACAGATGATTTTTTTCTCTTATAGTTACACGGCAATTCCTTTAAAACATACATATCCGTTTCGTGTCTCGGTTTAAAACCAAATTGATTATCTGTAGAAATAATCAATTCATTGATCCTCTCCAGGAGAATTTGACAATATATAAGCAAAAGCGATAGGTCTATAGTTATCTGAGCAACCCACTTTTTTCCTGCTTCATCCTTAACCACAGGAACCAGCAGCGCTGTCATCATAGAGTCTGGAACAAAGACATGAACTATGAAGGCAGTGAAGCGTAGGGCAAGAAGAGGAGCCAATCTTGAGCTTGCAAATTTAAGATGTTCAGCAGACAGAATCTTCTCCCCCTGAATAAGACAATAATTAGTGGTAATAATACATATAAAAAGAGATTAGGAATTATCTGTCAGGCTCACTTGCCTTTTACACAGACAAGATGTAAAGGTCGACGAAAAAAATGATAGTTTGACCTTTACCTATGATACATGCATGTGAGGCAACGCTTAATCAAGGAAACTGCCTACCCAAGGTGTTAGAACCCTTTGATGTGTCCATGCTCTTCTCATTTATATATCCATTTATTTTAAATAGAACATGGGTCGTATCTACAGTGAATTTGGAGCTCCTCAGTCCCTGCTTACTCCCAGGGAGCTTCTGAAACTCTTTAGTCCGAAAAATCCATTTGTCTAATTCAGTCTGAAGATGCTAACACACCAATCTTACACCCAGAAGTAGCTTACACATGAAAACACACAAGAACATTCTGTTTATACTTTTCTGCATGCGATATGTATAAACACTGTTATGGTTTGATAATTAGGGCCCGAGCACTGATAGTGCGAAGGCCCTATTGTATCTGTAGGAATTGTTCTCGTTTTTATTTTTCCGACGAAAGGAGGGCCTTTTTTCCCCCTAAACGTGCCCCAAAAGTCACCAAATTTTGCACACAAGCCAGGCCTGGCAAAACTTATTTAATGGTTTGCATTAATGGGCGTGACCTAATGGCTCAACAGCGCCCCCTAGAAAACTTTGTGCCTCAAGCCCCACAATACGGTTTGATGCACGAAAATCGGTACACACCTGTATCATGTCGCAACTTAAAGAAAAGTCTCTTGGTGCCATGGCCGAAACCGAACAGGAAGTCGGCCATTTTGAATTAATCGTGTAATTTTGGCACAATTTATGCAATTTTTTCGGTCGTTAATGCGGCCCGAACCGTAACGTGCACCCAGGTGTGTTGACATCAAAATGTGCGTCTCCATCCTGCGACAACGCACATTACTTTTCTCAGTCAAAAGCGTTACCGTGGCAACGATAGACGCCAAAAAGCGCCCCCCCCCCCATCCCCCCTTCATCTGATTGGTCCATATTTGATAGTTCCTACTTTCTGCCATAACTTTTGAATGGTTTGACATAAAGAGTCATAGGTGGAGTCATCAGACTCGGTTTTGAGTCCTTGACCATTATTGGTGAAAATTGTACGCGCAAGGGCCCGTTCATCGCTGCTTGCAGCTTTAATTCCTGTTTTATCTTGAAGTCTGTATCTTTGTATTTCAGTTCTGGTTTGATCTTCCTGATTGTCTGCACCTGTGTCTCGTTAACCCTTGTGTATATCTGGTCTTGTCTTTCCTTTACTCCCTGCTGGTCCGTACTATTTCCTCCCTCTGTGTTTTTCACGTCAGGTTTTGGAAGTTTTACTTTGTCACGTTCATGTTCTGGTTTTTGTATCCTGCTTGGCAGCGCTTTGGTTTTGTTTTGACTAATAAATCACCCGTTTTTTGGAACTCCTGCCCTTCTTCTCTCCTGCATCTGGGTCCGACTCCAACCACATTCCTAACAAACACAACAACCCTAAAACAATAAATGTTATATTATTTTATGACTATAAAAACTGACTAATGCATCTATTAATGAAATTCCCAAACAGGTTTCAGTCACTAAAATACTCTATAGTTATTTTGAGTGCTCAGTATAGAAAAAAATCACAACAAAGCTCCAGGCCCAAAGATGTCAGTATATCTTACTTGATGAGATTCCAACATAGGAAATAAAAACTTGATTGACACATTGTTTGCCGTCCAATATTACTTATCACCGAAGCAATGACCTAAGTTGCCTGCATGTTACGCAGAAGCTCTCAGATGAAATGTGGGCCTAATTATATTTTATCTGATGCCAAACAGCAGGCCCTGCCCTCCGAGAAATTAATGTCCACTGAATCCAGTCTCGGTTACATTTCTTTTCAAATGCCTCAGCTGCCTTCCTTGTTGTTAATGTGCAAAGCAGAAATTAAAGTGCATACAGTTGTGGATTACTCGTCATGCCTGAAAGACTAAGAGCATCTGCTGCATACAGTGTGGCCATTTCCAAAAAGATAATTCATTTTTATTTTGAAAGTACCTTGTAAAACATGGGGGAGGGAGACTAATAGAATTTGATCAGTTT
This sequence comes from Cololabis saira, assembly GCF_033807715.1. NCBI lineage: Eukaryota > Metazoa > Chordata > Actinopteri > Beloniformes > Belonidae > Cololabis > Cololabis saira. The sequence goes on from NC_084599.1 coordinate 40,634,403, forward strand.
GCATGCTGTATGTTCCTCATCATCTCGACTTCTGCTGCAGATATCTCTTCAGACTCTTTACCACTTAGTCACAGAAGTGGCATTGACAACACTGATTTGCTCCTATGCAAAATTAATGAGTGGATAAAGGTGACCTTTAATACCTTTTTAAAAGTGACCTATAATATTATTATTAGCTGGAAAGGCTAAAGCCTATTCGGCATTAAGGAAACAAATAAGTACCTGCACTCAAAAGGCAAAATAAATAATGCAAATGCAAGTTTTCAATCCCCATAACAGTCTCTGTTTGCTTTTAGTAGAATGTGATAAATGGGAGTTTGTGAAATGGTGCTTTCTGCAAACCTCTGTTTAAAAAAGATCAGATCAGCATCGGCAGGGGAGTTAAAATCTACTTATACAACGTACTTTCATAAAACACTAGCGTTCAGTGGGACTATATTAAACCAGAAAACTGAGCTGTGCATTCTCATGAGTTCTTAGTGCCAAAAGAAAGTCTGATAGATAAGGAATGTTTCATCAAACAGCATGGAGACGTCCAGTTTACAGCATTTGCCAAATCAGTTATGCAGATCGTTAATCAAATTTTCATATCAGATCAGTTTAGACTAGTTAAAAAAAATACCCACCTGCATATCTGGCAAAGAGAAATCTGTTAATCCAAATGAGGTTGTTGGAGATGCAAACACATGGAGAAGTTTGGTGATAAATGTCCAAAACTTGAAATGTTGGTGCAGTGACTGCAAAACGTCAACAGAGTATTAGGGCCAAACTAAGACAAAAAAGAAAAGAAATTACGAGAATAAAGTCCTAATATTACGAGAATAAAGTTGTAATATTTTGAGAATAAAGTCGTGATATTTTGAGAATAAAGTCTTAATATTACGAGAATAAAGTCGTAATATCAAATATATTATAAATATAACTTCACAAGATGCTCAATATTCCTAATTTTAACACAGGGAGAAGATGCTCTTCCTGTTAGAGTTCTCATAAATTACCACTTTATTTTCATAATATTACGACTTTATTCTCATAAATTACGACTTTATTCTCGTAATATTACGACTTTATTCTCGATAATATTACGACTTTATTCTCGTACTGTTAGCACTTTATTCTCGTAATTTTACGACTTTATTCTCTTAATATTACGACTTTATTCTATTACGACTTTATTCTCGCAACATTACGACTTTATTCTGGTAAATTTACGACTTTATTCTCATTATATTATGACTTTATTCTCGTAATTTCCAATTTTTTTTGTCTTAGTTTGGCCCTAATACTCCGTCGTACAAAACAGATTTCATAAAGAGAAATAATAAATCCACCATTGATGCAACTTTTTAACTTTTACACTTCTCCCAGGCTGTAGATGGGAAAAAAGAAAGACAGCAGAAGGCCAGGAGTTTTTGTGAGTAATGAGATTTTTTTTAAGGTTTGCTGATGAGTATTATGAATGCACATAGGTGAGGATAAAGCTGTGGTGAGTATACTAAAGTGAGAGAATGATGAATGGAAAATAATTCAATGTTGACGGGGTAAATTTACGAGGAGGCACTGGTAGGTATGATGTCAAGAAGAGAAATGTGAAGGGACAAATGGAGGAGCAATTTTCAAAAGGGAGGAAATAACTGCTGGAGACGTATTTCAAGAAGTGGTAAAAAGAAAATATGGTGATGTCAAGAGTGGAGCAGGTGAGCACACAGGTTGACTACATCGCATGGTGGAGGTCCTTTTTGAGAGAGATTGGAGACTGCAGAGTGTTGACAGGGGAGAACGCGGCTTGGCAGCGCTGGATTATGGTCCGTGGGATGAAGGCGGGAGGTGCACGACTGTGAAGGAAGAGTCAAGGGAAGAGGAAAACAGAAGGATGAAATTGAAGGATGAAGCTTTTTGTATATACTGTAGTTTTCAAACAGGTACTGTGTAAGGGTGAAAAATTGCAAGAAAGCTCAACACCTACAGCAATAGTAGAGAGACATGGCAAGAACGATACTTTATCGGTTCCCTGGCCGGTGGAAGACAGACGAGTGAATTTGATAGAGTGAGAATATAGATTTTTGTGTTTCTTTCTGAAAGAATAACCTCCAGGAAAATAAAGTGGGATAGTAGGACATTAAGAAAGGGGAATTTAAAAGTTGGTTTGATGGTAAGGAGGAATAGAAATACTTACCAGCAGTTGAGCTGAAAGAATGCAAGATGAATTAAAGCTGCAAGCAGCGATGAACGGGCCCTCGTACCCTTGTGCACGTTCAGGCTGCAGTGGAAGCTTGTATGACTTCATGTAGATTCTTCAGGCCTGGACATTTAGCAGATGACACCACCCACGACTCTCTATATCAAACCATTCAAAAGTTATGGCAGAAAGTAGGAACCATCAAATATGGACCAATCAGATGAAGGGAGGTGCGCGCTTTTTGGCATCTATCGTCGCCACGGTAGCGCTTTTGACCGAGAAAAGTAATGTGCGTTGTCGCAGGATCGAGACGCACATTTTGATGTAAAACACACCTGGGTGCACGTTACGGTTAGGGCCGCATTAACGGCCGAACAAATGGCATAAATTGCGGCAAAATTACACAATTAATTCAAAATGGCCGACTTCCTGTTGGGTTTGGGCCATGGCGCCAGGAGACTTTTCTTTAAGTTGGGCCATGATACAGGTGTGTACCAATTTTCGTGCATGTACGTCAAACCGTATTGTGGGGCTTGAGGAACAAAGTTTTCTAGGGGGCGCTGTTGAGCCATTAGGCCACGCCCATTAATGCAAACCATTAAATATCAAATTTTTTGGCCAGGCCTGGCTTGCATGCAAATTTTGGTGACTTTTAGGGCACGTTTAGGGGGAAAAAAGGCCCTCCTTTCGTCGGAAAAATACAAATAAATTCCTACAGATACAATACGGCCTTCACACTGTAAGTGCTCGGGCCTTAAAAATGAAAATGTACTTATTGACCAGTGAGCAGTGTAATAAGAGGATACAAGGAATACACTGATGGACTGATGATTAAAGATGATGACTGCAAGAGATGGTCGAATGATGTTGATAAAGTAATTTGAAACTTGGAAAGATGACCTGACCTGAATAGCATATACTGATTTAGTCTCATAGGGAGAGAGAGTCTGCATTCATTGGTGTCACCTTTTATTGGATTGGGTATTGTTTATTTGTAAGGATCCCCATTAGCTATGCCCTTGAACACAGCTAGTCTTACTGGGGTCCACTTTAAAAACAATACATTTAAAACATACAGTTAAAAACAAGACATAAAGAAAGAAAATGAAATTAAAGCTGCAAGCAGCGATGAACGGGCCCTTGCACCCTTGTGCACGTTCAGGCTGCAGTGAAAGCGCTTGTATGACTTGAATGTAGATTCTTCAGGCCTGGACATTTAGCAGATGACACCAGCCACGACTTTCTATATCAAACCATTGAAAAGTTATGGCAGAAAGTAGGAACTATCAGATATATCGACCAATCAGAAGAAGGGGCGGGGTAATTTGCAGCAATTATGTTCAAGGACTCAAAACCAAGTCCGATGACACCATCCACGACTCTTTATGTCAAACCATTCAAAAGTTATTGCAGAAAATCGGAACTATCACATATCGACCAATCAGAAGAAGGGGCGGGGCTAATTTGCACCAATTAAGGTGAAGGAGTCAAAACCGAGTCTGATGACACCACCCACGAATCTGTAATTCATATCATTTAACAGTTATGGCAGAAAATAGGATCTTTCTTGACTGAGAAAAGTAATGCGCGTCGTCGCAGGATGGAGACGCACATTTTGATGTATAACACATCTGGGTGCACGTTACGGTTCAGGCCGTATTAACGGCCGAAGAAATGGCATAAATTGCGCCAAAATTACACAATTAATTAAAAATGGCCGACTTCCTGTTTGGTTTCGGCCATGGCGCCAAGAGACTTTTCTTTAAGTGCCGACATCTACTGTATGCTTCCGAAAATCAGTGTTTGGCTTAGGAAGCGGCCCTTTGTCTCCTGTCTAGTGGCTTATGGATATGACTCTAGATTGTGTCTTAACTGATTGTACTGATATAATGGAGTTTTGGATTGTAAAACCTTCCATATTGAAAACAGAAGTGCAGCATTCATTCTGTCCTCAACTTTTAACCATCGTAGACAGAAGTGCCTGCTGTTGATACTGGTGTTATATGGAGACTGGAGAACAAGGCGTTCAACTTGTTTTCACATTCATTTTCAAAATGCAGAATATAATCTACAGCCACCAGCCAGTTTATGTGGTACATCAGGGGCCTCGTGCACAAAACCTGTGGCGCACAAAAAACATACGTACTCCACTTTCCACACGCACAGTCGTATGTTTAAAAAGTGAAATGAACGTGAAAAATTCCAGACACACATATCAAGGCTGGTGTGAGTACATTTCTAGAGGTTTTTTTTCCGTTTGCGACACTCCAAAGCATTAGGAAACGTGATTTGAACAATAAGTACAGGACCCCACATGAAGAGCATGACAGTCAGTCCCCAAATCAGCAGATAAGTTATACGAGTCAAATTGTGACAATTTCACAATTAACCATGTGGTCTGAACATATAAAGGCAGGCGCAAAACAATATAACATGCAAATCACGATGGCAGCTTTGGCTCTGTTGGAGGACATTGCTAATAGAGGGAATGTGCATGACATCACAGATGCGACTTCACAGCGGGTTACGCCCACTGAGTGGCAGAAAGACTGAGTGGCAGAAAGACTGAGTGGCAGCGTAAACTTCCAGTTTGAGCAACTGGAAAACATCTAAAATGGGAAAGAGCTGTTGTGCGATCAACTGTACTCATATATTTAGCAAGAAATCTGAATTATCATTTTACAGACTGCCGAAAAATAAGCTTAAAAGACAAATTGATCGGCGTAATTCACAGAAACAACTGGATTCCAGGCACCGAAACGTTGATTTGTGGTTCCCATTTTGTATCAGGTAATGTTGGATTTTTGGGTAGCTAACGTTAAACGGTCAAATCATAAAGTTCGGTTTCCTCATCACTTTAATTTCGCCAACAAATCCTACCTTGTAGCCATCCTCCTGGAACTCTGTGCTGATTTGGTGAAACGTTAGAGAGATGTACCGAAGGAGCCACGCTCTAGCGGTTCCCCTAAAAGTGCCGACCGCACTTGGTTTCCTGGCAAATGGGTCCTTCCAAAGGGAGTTGGCGGACCTGTGCACACATTGCAATAAAGGGGTCATCTCTGCATGAATTTGCATGCATAAATCGGAAGAATTTTCATTCGATCAACGTGAAAATCCTATGTGATGCACAAAGGCAGCTGACAAATGTTGTGGCAAAGTGGCCTGGATCAACCTCTGACTCCTAGAACCCTTGAACTCCTAGATGGTAGGGTGCAGGATGGATGGCTTCTTGGTAAGTGATGTGTTTAAAATTACTAAAAAGCCACTTTACAGTTCATTAATGTGTCTATTCACAATAACCACATTAGGTTGCAGCGGTTATCCACTGAAAACGTAGCTGTTGACCCCCGTCAACCCCCCCTCACCAACGCCCAGACTACCCTGGAGCGCAGATACAACAACGCTAATTCCAGCATTCAAGGAGTTGTAGAGCGAATGATCAGGCACTTGAAATTTCCATTTCCATCCTTTGGTTAAGTGGTTTCCCATGAATACTGTATATATACTCACTATCATATTCAAATTACTCCACTTGAGGGAAGAGACAAGGGGCATAGTGTCATGGTACTTGATCTGCGTTCAATTTCATGTTTATTGTGATTTTCAAACAAAAAATGTTGGGATTCAGGCGCACAGTTTTTAATATATCTATCTCTTTTTTGCGTCGGAGAGCGTTCGGTCTGAACTTTCAGACCAAATTAAAACCAGCCTGTCTGGAATGCTAACAAACTGATGGGAGTTGTTGGAAGAGAACGGCAGAAAACAGATTAATGACTAAAAATCCAACACGCGTCTGACTTAATACACATTTCCCAGACCAATAGTCGATAACTGCCAGGAAGCCAGAGACCAAGTCTCTCACTACATCCAAAGAACATGAATACTAGAGCCATGAAGTTACGTGTGGATTCTCTGCGATTTCCCCCTTTTTCTTTGCAAACCATAGCAGACCACCTGGCACCTTAATTGACACCCATTTACCAATGTAATGGAAAAATAATGTATTCTACATTTCAGACACATGGTAATACTTTATATGATGCACTTTGATTCCAGACTTGTACTTTGAATGTCTGAGTCTTGGAAATGCAATCATCTTATCTTATGCTCTCTGTTTGTTGTTTAACTTTATCTGAATCCAGGAAGGAACTACTGATCACCTGTCTATTGTAATTTCTTTCTTGACAGACTTGATGACATTTGGCATCACACCACACCTATAGATTATTATACATTTACTTACACAATCTTTGTCTATACAACACACCTACACCTTGGAGCAAATACGTTGTTTTGGTTGTATGCTGTTCCCTTGCAAGGTTTTCATTAAATGACATAAAGACCATTTGGTTATTTTGTCAGTCTTTATTATCAGATTTCCACCACAACCAATATTGTATGTACTGTATATATATATTAGAGCTGTCAAAGTTAACGTGTTAATAACGCGTTAACTTAACGTCCTCCTAACGGCCACAATTTTTTTAACGCGCGATTAACGCGCAGGATTAAAAAAAGCGCATTGTATAATTTATGCCGCTCGACGGCACCCGTAGCCTGAGGAGAACAGTGAACTGAAAGATGGAGAATGAAAAAGGACTTTTGAACGGCTAGTTCACTTTCAAAAAGATGCCCAGATGGTTCGCTGGACAAGACTAAAGTTATTTGCATGTCGATTTGAAATGAATCCAAACACGACCGATGCAGAGAGCGCAGCATGAGAGTAACACAGACACCAAGTATATTAGGAGGAGGATGTGGAAAATGAAGCTGCAAACCTAAAGAGGAATGGGACAGAAGAGATCTGTAGATGATTTACTGGGGTGACCTCTACTAGAAAACAATCATCAGAAATTAAATCTGTAGTCATGTAGATGTGGAAAGATACATAACATTCTTTTTTTTTTCAATTATTATGCCAGTTAGAAACATAATAATGTATCATTTCTAAAAGATGGCACAAATATTTGTTTTTTGGTGTCTTTGTCATACAGGCTACCTATTCAAGCATTAAACCTTTTTTATTTATTAATTGAAAGGTCTGTCCTACAGTATATCTATCATACTATAATAATGTAAGCTTTACAAACAATAAAACATGATGTCTGCTATGATGCATAGAACTTGAAGACGTTTTTAATGTTTTAATCATGTATTACAGTAAATTGGGAACATTAAGAGAAAGTAATGGCAGGAACATCCAAATTCAATATTTTCTTCTATAGTCCAACCATCATTTCTGCTCTAATCTTTCACATAGACTTAACTGCTGATGGAAATAAATATATTTGAAGAAAAAAAAATTGCTTAAAAAATACATCATCTTCTCACATCAGAGTCTTTTCATCAGTCAGATAGGCGACTATTAGAGTCAGAGTCTAATTTTACCATCATCAATTTTCGGGCTTGAAAGATTCTTCTTTTTTTATGAATCGAAGGATCCTTAATACACAATTTTGATGTGAGAAGATGAATGAGTTAAGATTTGATCGATGCCAGGACATAAAATCTAAGGATTAATGAGGCTGCGCCCACATACTGTTCTGTGAGCCTCTCGCAGAACACATCTTGGGTTGAATGTGCTGCAGTTTAGTGTATTTTCCTTTTTAATGCACAAGTGCTGATTAGTGATGATAGTGTATTTCAGCAGGTTGGAGATAGACATATTGAAATAAATAGTACTCTCTTTTTCACCTAAGGTTTTACTTGATCAGGATGTAAAAAAAAAAGAACAAAACAAATTTAACAGCTCTAATTTGGGTTAATACAACCTCAAATACAGTTATCCTTCGCTATAACGCGGTTCACCTTTCATGTCTCGCTGCTTCACGGATTTGCATTGTGTTCTGCATTCTGATTGGCTGATCAGTTTCCCCGCTACAGTTCTCAATATACAGGACTGTCTCAGAAAATTAGAATATTGAGATAAAGTCCTTTATTTTCTGTAATGCAATTAAAAAAACAAAAATGTCATACATTCTGGATTCATTACAAATCAACTGAAATATTGCAAGCCTTTTATTATTTTAAGAATGCTGATTATGGCTTACAGTTTAAAAGTAAGATTCCCAGAATATTCTAATTTTTTGACATAGGATATTTGAGTTTTCTTAAGCTGTAAACCATGATCAGCAATATTAAAATAATAAAAGGCTTGCAATATTTCAGTTGATTTGTAATGAATCCAGAATGTATGACATTTTTGCATTACAGAAAATAAAGGACTTTATCACAATATTCTAATTTTCTGAGACAGTCCTGTAATCGATGGTGGCATATCGGCTTATAAGAAGAAAAAAGAGCTCCATAACTATGTTCTTTTCTGGAAAAAAACACACCTGCACCATGAACTTTAGAAGAAAAAGACGCTACAGAGAGAGTCAGGATGCAGCGGCGCAGTCAGAAGAGCAGTGAAATAGTGGAAACGAAGTATGTTCATACTGCTCTGATAAGAGTTAAAATAGGGCTTTCAGCTGCTAATCAGATGCATTTCATGAACTGATTAGCAAATGCTTCCTTCTCTTTTTAACAGAAGCTTTGCTGATTGGAAGCACGCACTTGTGTGTTAACAAAAATTGCCAAGGAAGAACCACTTCAATAACATTTTTTGTTCTCGAGTTTACTCGAGTTTAAATATTGTAACTGAAATTGCAATTATATCTTTATACATGCAGTAATGGCTGGTAGGCAGAGACGCACTGCCACTGCCTTTGGTAAGGGAGATCGGTGCCAATGTAGTCAAACACCAGCCTGTGATGCCCCACAGGCAGGTGTTTGTATATAGTGTTAATGAACCTACAGTCCAACCTGATCTCACAAAAATCCGTGAAATGCCCACGACCTCTCACCACTATTTTCCGTGGTACCAACACGGAAACTGGTAAAATTACGTGTGGGCACCACGGATATTGTACCATGCAAAGTCAATGGGATCCGTGGTCGTGATATATACACGAATTATGACATTATTATTATTTATATATTATTCTTATTTATAGTGGCTAAATTATGCGTTTTTGTCGCGCAAGGTACGGTTTTTTACTGTCAGTTTGTAAAAACATGTTTTTAACGCTGTTTTAGCAGTGTTTTAATGAGGTTTTAATCTGACCACCACGGATATAGTACTATGCAAAGTCAATGGGGTCCGTGGTCGTGATATATACACGAATTATGACATTATTATTATTTATATATTATTCTTTGTTATAGTGGCTAAATTATGCGTTTTTGGCGCGCAAGGTACTGATTTTTAATGTCAGTTTGTAAAAGCCCGTTTTTAACGATGTTTTAGCAGTGTTTTAATGAGGTTTTAATCTGACCACCACGGATATAGTACTATGCAAAGTCAATGGGGTCCGTGGTCGTGATATATACACGAATTATGACATTATTATTATTTATATATTATTCTTTGTTATAGTGGCTAAATTATGCGTTTTTGGCACGCAAGGTACTGATTTTTAATGTCAGTTTGTAAAAGCCCGTTTTTAACGATGTTTTAGCAGTGTTTTAATGAGGTTTTAATCTGAGCACCACGGATATAGTACTATGCAAAGTCAATGGGGTCCGTGGTCGTGATATATACACGAATTATGACATTATTATTATTTATATATTATTCTTTGTTATAGTGGCTAAATTATGCGTTTTTGGCGCGCAAGGTACTGATTTTTAATGTCAGTTTGTAAAAGCCCGTTTTTAACGCTGTTTTAGCAGTGTTTTAATGAGGTTTTAATCTGAGCACCACGGATATAGTACTATGCAAAGTCAATGGGGTCCGTGGTCGTGATATATACACGAATTATGACATTATTATTATTTATATATTATTCTTTGTTATAGTGGCTAAATTATGCGTTTTTGGCGCGCAAGGTACTGATCTTTAATGTCAGTTTGTAAAAGCCCGTTTTTAACGATGTTTTAGCAGTGTTTTAATGAGGTTTTAATCTGAGCACCACGGATATAGTACTATGCAAAGTCAATGGGGTCCGTGATATATACACGAATTATGACATTATTATTATTTATATATTATTCTTTGTTATAGTGGCTAAATTATGCGTTTTTGTCGCGCAACGTACTGTTTTTTACTGTACAGTTTGTAAAAGCCCGTTTTTAACGCTGTTTTAGCAATGTTTTTATGAGGTTTTAATCTGACCACCACGGATATAGTACTATGCAAAGTCAATGGGGTCCGTGGTCGTGATATATACACGTTTTATGACATTATTATTATTTATATATTATTCTTTGTTATAGTGGCTAAATTATGCGTTTTTGTCGCGCAACGTACTGTTTTTTACTGTCAGTTTGTAAAAGCCCGTTTTTAACGCTGTTTTAGCAGTGTTTTTATGAGGATTTAATCTGACCACCACGGATATAGTAGCCTACTATGCAAAGCAACCTGATCTCACAAAAGTCTGTGAAATGCCCACGACCTATTTCCGTGGTACCAACACGGAAAGTGGTA
>NC_084599.1:40650051-40664131 GCF_033807715.1 Cololabis saira
TGCGCGCCAAAAACGCATAATTTAGCCACTATAACAAAGAATAATATATAAATAATAATAATGTCATAATTCGTGTATATATCACGACCACGGACCCCATTGACTTTGCATAGTACTATATCCGTGGTGCTCAGATTAAAACCTCATTAAAACACTGCTAAAACATCGTTAAAAACGGGCTTTTACAAACTGACATTAAAGATCAGTACCTTGCGCGCCAAAAACGCATAATTTAGCCACTATAACAAAGAATAATATATAAATAATAATAATGTCATAATTCGTGTATATATCACGACCACGGACCCCATTGACTTTGCATAGTACTATATCCGTGGTGCTCAGATTAAAACCTCATTAAAACACTGCTAAAACAGCGTTAAAAACGGGCTTTTACAAACTGACATTAAAAATCAGTACCTTGCGCGCCAAAAACGCATAATTTAGCCACTATAACAAAGAATAATATATAAATAATAATAATGTCATAATTCGTGTATATATCACGACCACGGACCCCATTGACTTTGCATAGTACTATATCCGTGGTGGTCAGATTAAAACCTCATAAAAACACTGCTAAAACAGCGTTAAAAACGGGCTTTTACAAACTGACATTAAAAATCAGTACCTTGCGCGCCAAAAACGCATAATTTAGCCACTATAACAAAGAATAATATATAAATAATAATAATGTCATAATTCGTGTATATATCACGACCACGGACCCCATTGACTTTGCATAGTACTATATCCGTGGTGGTCAGATTAAAACCTAATTAAAACACTGCTAAAACATCGTTAAAAACGGGCTTTTACAAACTGACATTAAAAATCAGTACCTTGCGCGCCAAAAACGCATAATTTAGCCACTATAACAAAGAATAATATATAAATAATAATAATGTCATAATTCGTGTATATATCACGACCACGGACCCCATTGACTTTGCATAGTACTATATCCGTGGTGGTCAGATTAAAACCTCATTAAAACACTGCTAAAACAGCGTTAAAAACGGGCTTTTACAAACTGACATTAAAAATCAGTACCTTGCGCCACAAAAACGCATAATTTAGCCACTATAACAAAGAATAATATATAAATAATAATAATGTCATAATTCGTGTATATATCACGACCACGGACCCCATTGACTTTGCATAGTACTATATCCGTGGTGCTCAGATTAAAACCTCATTAAAACACTGCTAAAACATTGTTAAAAACGGGCTTTTACAAACTGACATTAAAAATCAGTACCTTGCGCGCCAAAAACGCATAATTTAGCCACTATAACAAAGAATAATATATAAATAATAATAATGTCATAATTCGTGTATATATCACGACCACGGACCCCATTGACTTTGCATAGTACTATATCCGTGGTGGTCAGATTAAAACCTCATTAAAACACTGCTAAAACAGCGTTAAAAACATGTTTTTACAAACTGACAGTAAAAAACCGTACCTTGCGCGACAAAAACGCATAATTTAGCCACTATAAATAAGAATAATATATAAATAATAATAATGTCATAATTCGTGTATATATCACGACCACGGATCCCATTGACTTTGCATGGTACAATATCCGTGGTGCCCACACGTAATTTTACCAGTTTCCGTGTTGGTACCACGGAAAATAGTGGTGAGAGGTCGTGGGCATTTCACGGATTTTTGTGAGATCAGGTTGCTACAGTCAGACTTCTTGGGCTAAAAAAAAAGCAAGAGATAGAAATAGAAGTATCACGTTGTCATGATTAACAAGGTCCAAGGCACCAGGGCACAGTGAAGAAAATGGTCTACTGGAAAAATGCATGAATAGACTAGAGATGACAATATAAGACTGTTGTTATTAGGGGTGTAACAATATATCGTGCCACGAAATTTTGCGATACAAAAACGTCACGATACGTGTCGTGGAGGTGACAAACTGTATCACGATATTGGGTTATTAATATTAATCTATTGTGTTGACTAACGCGCATCTGACCGCGCCTCGACCCACGGACCAAAATCTTCCTCTGCTCAGAAGAAACTAGTACCGTTTTGGTCCCGATCACAGGACTCTTGCAGAGTTTTAAGCTCTGAACTTTTACTTATGTACGGCTGGTGTAGAGTTAAGCCTTACCTTATTAAATTAAACCTTTTTGGGGTCGTGAGTAGGATAAACACGGGGACAACTTCTGCTGAGTTCCAGTGTACTTTAATGTCCGTCAACAGTGTAGGATTTTAGAACATCAACACAGCACCTAGTGCCGTACTGTGGCGTATCACTCAATAATGAACCCTGAATTACCAAAATAACCTTCTTAACAAAAATAGATCTCCTCTTACACTTATAAGGTGAGCATGAATCAATGTTTTTTATGATGTAAAATTGTATGTATTTATTTACTTTTATTTATTTATTTAATTTTAGTTGTTACATTTCTGTAAAAGAAAAAAGTCAAATCATACATGAGAGAAACTATTCAGTTTGTGGCAAAATATTTTTATTTGTATGAATATGAATATGTTCCTCATGCAAGGTTGTTAAAAAAATACTGCTATAATATCGTATCGTTATCGTGACCTCAATATCGTGTATCGTTCCGTATTGTGAGATTAGTGTATCGTTACACCCCTAGTTGTAATGCTACAATACAAGCAATCCCAGTGAACAATGTATATGCAGAGATATGGGAACTTTGGATACTTTGAAACCTCCAACATCCAAGTTAACTAAGAAACATGTGGCTACTTGCTGTTCTAGAGTCTGGAAGTGGAATTTGATATTGCAACTAGTGATTGATGAGATCCAAAAAAGATGCTACAACAAGGGGGATTCTGGATGACAGATAAAGGAGGCTATATCATCATCCCCACCCACGGATAATAAGTACCAAGCCCTATTTATATGACTGAACACAAGGATAGTGGACTTAAGAGGCATGGTTATGGAGCGTGATCCTTTGACTCTATGTAACTCCTCACCAAAGCCAAGAGATAGAGTACGTCTGAAAGTCTGCTAAAAATGTGGTGGTACAAACAATACGCACTATAGCCATCATTTAAAGTAACCAACTGGTCTAAACAAGAGTCTTACATGACAGAGATGGCTAGAAAACCCAAAATCCAGACTGTTCAGAGAGAGGTAAGCCAGTTGTCTGAACAGTTTAAGGCTACAATGATGAAAGAATCTGCCTAATAAGTACCACCAACTTACAGTACTTGAGATACTGCAATCTGCCAAGTAAGGACTAACAGCTTTGGCCAACTAACAGGAGGTAGGAACACAACATAATTAAAAGCTAGTAGAATAAACATGATATTCTCACTAAACCATCCAAAATGTACTCTCACTAGGAAAGAAACAGCATGAGAATGGACTCATCCAAGGCGTATGGGAGAAAGAGCCAACAGATAACACCAATACACCATTGCTAGTGGATCTAACAGCTGACCAAAACAAGAACCAGTTACCATCAGGTACCATCACAATTGCAGACATTCAAGACAAGACAAGTATGAAGGTTGGACAGTCCCAGGCTACACACATGAACGCTGGAATACCTGGAGCTGTACAAGAGAGGAGGACGCAGAGCCATCATCAAGAGCTCAGTGGGACTATGAAAGACACGAATAAGCGATACATCAACTCATGGATCCAGCTTATCAGTGATATTGCAATATTTGGGCTAGATGAATGCACTCAAATGGTATCAAACTGATATGATCACAACTGAGGACGATTAAACTACCTGAAGGCAAGATATCAGATGTTCAGGATAGCTACAAATACCTTGGGATCCTGCAAGCCAATGACAATGAAGAGGACCTTGCAAGGAAGGCAGCTCCTGTGGAGCCAGCTGAATGGAATAAACAAATTCCAGACCATCAACACATATTCCCTTAACAAAAAGTAACTTAACAGACAACGATGGGTCTCACTGATATCAAGACAAGAAAAGCACATTGTGTTTTCTCCAATATTGCAACTTCAATGAAAACCACATTACATTTCATGACAAATTAATGAAGAGCACATATTTAAAAATTAAACATACATACATACATACACACACATAGCCACACACATACATACACATAGCCACTCAGACATATACATACAGTATACACGCGGAACATACAAACACATAGCCATACATACACATACACACACACACACACACACACACACACACACACACACACACACACACACACACACACACACACACACACACAGACATATACATACATGCACACACACACACATAGACATACACACTGGCTTGTTCACCTGCATGCTTGCTTTGTAGTTTTTGGGGTTAGTTAATCGCGGTAGCTTAGCTCAGATTGTGGTTGGATCTCGAGATTTGGGTCGATTGCTGCTCTTGTTTTGGTCGGTTCCGTGTCGGTTCCGTGTTTTGTTCGTGGTTTTTGTTGCAGATTTCCAGTGCTCGACGTGAGGCCTCCGTGTCTTCTTGCTTCCTGGTTTAGCAGTGGATGTCACCCCCCCCCCCCCCCCCCCCAAAAAAAAAAAAAAAAACCCACTGGGTTTGTATGTGTATATATATGTATGTGTATGCGTATGTATGCGTATAATGTCTGAATAATTTTACACTTTACAGGGGGTACAACTCACCAGAAAAATAACACCAGAAAAATAACTTATTTGACAATTTTCACCTGTTTCAAGTACTTGTTCCACTGGCATATCTTTCTACTTATTTCAAGTGAAAATCTACTTGAAACAGGTGAAAATTGTTGTTTTTTCCAGTAACAATGCACATATATATATGCCTTAGGTTTTTACCAGCATGGTATTAACCATTAATATGTGTGCAGACAAGGTAAAAGAAAAAAAGAAAAAAAATTAAATATACTTTGATTCTGCTGTAAAATATCCATGGACCCTATATCACTGGCCCAAATGCACCTATACAGACAGGGTTTGTGGTGATGTCGCCAAAACAGGTTTTATATAAAAAAGAAACACCACTTAACTTAAAAAAGACAGTAACCTATCACATCAAGCATCGCTGAGAAAAATAAATACAAAATCATCTCAGGCGTTTGGTCCTGACAGCTTGTGGTCATGTTCGCATGGCGGAGAAGAACGGAAGTAATGGCAGCAGTAGAATTGCACGGATTAAGAAAATACTCCATGCCATCTTTGGACCACAGCATAATCCGCTCAAGTAAATACCTTACACTCAATTTTGTAGCAAGGATGTCCAGAGCCAGAGCTGCCATGATGTCAGCACTGGGGTTTAAGTCCGTCTGCTTAAGGACGAGCGGGTGAAGAGCCAGCAGGACCTTCTCATGTCCTTCACCTCCGTATCGTAGCCTAATGCTGCCTGTGCAACACAGCAGATTAAAGATAAGAGCTGTAAATAAATGTGTGGCAGGAATGACAATATGGAGACATTGCATCACAATAAATAATTTATCCCCTAAAAATGGTCTGAACTGTCATTTAACAACAAAAGGTAGGAGGCGGCAACTGTAAACAAGGTTATTTAAAAAAAAAATGAAATAAATCTTGGCCTGAATGTTCTAATTTGTAGTATTTCCCTTTCAATGTCTGCATAGGCTTTAATTACTCGTAAAGCATGAGGCATTGCAAATGTTTTTTGTTCTCATTTTTCACTCAACAGTGTACAATCTACACCCCTCTGTACTATTTCTAAGCACAATTCACATGCTTTCAGACATGAAAAGAGAGAATATAAAAGAGTATCCTGGGTTGGAACCTTATAGGGCGACATAAAAGACATAAAATCTACTTACTTACTTACCCACGGTGCTGCCTCCGAGACTTTTTAATCCCAAATTCAGAAAGTGCAGCATAGCCACAAGCTTTGTGGGGGAGAGAAGACTTTATAAACTCCGGGTACAGGAGCAATCCTGGCACGCATTACTCTTCACAGTTGCTGCATATATCCCCTAATTCCTGATTATTCTGTAGTGAGCTGCTAGGTGCGCTCAATTTACAACAGAATAGAAGACAGATTTCTTCCCTGAGGGTTCAGCAGATGAATGCATTTCTTCTTCTTCTTCTTCTTATTTTCTTTTTTTTTTTAATTAAAGCTTAGTGTTTAATGGAAACTGCTCAACCATTCTGGGGCAGTGCTATCATCATGGGGTAAGTGTTTTAATAAGAGATCATTAAACATTTTTAGTTGCGGAATCCAAGTAAAAGGAATTTCTGAGTGCTGAGCTTTCAGACATGTAAATATATCTATTTTAAGAGTTGTACCCCTGTAAAGTTTAAAACTATTCAGACATTTTGCATAGTCCAAAACAGCTTAATTCAATAAATAGCATGTTTGTAAAATGCAATACTCTGTACATTTTCATTTTTTTTTGTCACAATTCAACAACAGTGAAGCCAAAAAGTAATATTAAAAAAAAAGTGGGCCATATAAGTAAGTAGTCACTTAGGCCACGTTTCCACATAGCCGGGTATTTACAAAAATGGATATTTCCCCCTATACGTTTTGAAAAATTCCATCATTTACACAAGATCGTTTTCAAAATCTCTTCATTTACACGAATCCGCATAAATACGCTGTTAAGGTGCTATGAGCCAATCAGAATCCTGGAAAAACATCAACAAATGACACGTGTAACTTCCAGTTAAGGCTGATTTGTGGTTCCGCGTTACACCAACGCAGAGTCTACAGCGTGGGGTACGCGGCGACGCACACCGTACGGCACGCGTGGCCGTGTACCCTACGCCATAGGCTCTGTGTCGATTTAACGCGGGACCATAATTCAGGCTTTACTTCCAAGACGGAACGAGAGTCTTTCGTTTGGAGTGACAGAGAAGTTACTTTTAAGTGTGACTTTAGAATATAAAACAGGTAAAATACAAGAAAATATTGACGGTGGCCAAACTAATTGTAAACACAGGTCACACACATGACGCTGGTGACGTTTCTGTTGCATAATGTGACGTTCTGAAGCCTAAATGTCCGTTTCCCTCTGTTTACAAGCAAACGTGAAAACTGAGTTTTTGAAAATCTCCACTTTGGCCGGAGTTTTCAGAAATGATCGTTTTATACACATATATATAAATATAAATTAGTGCTGTCAGGCGATCAAAAAAAAATAATCACAGGATTTATATTTGGTCCCTAACTGTTTCCCAAGTATATAAGTGCGTGTATGAATGAATAAATGAGACGTAAAACATACATTTCTTTGTAGAAAGGCGCTTTATGAAAATAAGTCAATTTACTTGTATTAGTTTCCAGCGCAGTCTTGAACATCCAATATGGCGGCGACGTTAACGTATCACAGCAGCGCTCGATGGGGCGTCTACGTATAGATGTCTATGGGCGGCGCCGTCGGTGACTCGTGTCTTAACAACATACTTTGTGATTGCTTGCTGATTGAAAGACAGACGAGTAAACGGATCACAAACCAGCTTTTCCTCAACACTCTGGCTCCCAGTCATTGTGACGGTTGTGATTGGTTTGTTTTTTCGGAGCCGGAAGTGCTGGAGTTTTTTCTGCTACGGAAAAATATATTTTTGTGTTAAAAATTTTAATTGCGTCAATACGGCAAGGAATTAACGCTGCGTTAACTCCTTAATTTGGCCACCATTAATAAATAAAAATATGTATATATATATTTGTTTTATTTCATACAGATCTATATTATCTAATGTGCATACGTGCATAATTACATGGAGATTTTGTTTGAATCGACATGATTCAAGTAAGAATACAGTTAAATGATTAAAAGATCATACAGAAAAGTTTCCCTTTATATTTTATTTTAACAAAAATCCTCTCTGGCTTATCAGAAAAGGGGGAAGTCACAAATAGAACCTTTGTAGATAAGTTCTTCATTCTACCGTCAGGAGGACTTTTATCTCGGAGCGAGAAAAGTGCTGGCTCTTAAGTTCTCATTAGAGGCGTCTGAATCTCGGGGTGATACACGCAGAAGGAAAAGCGGTGGACAAAAGGAGTTGATTTTTGGGATTGTGAAGACAATGAAGTTTTATTAGCAAGGATTTATTCTCCAATAGTCACGTCTTCTGTTTACCCCGTTGTGGCACACACTGATTGCACTGCAAAGGATCAAGCGGTAAAAGTAGAAACCTTTTTTCAGCAATAAGAGTTTGTCTGTTTATGGCACATTCCTTGCCTTTTTAAAACTCTCATCTGATCCTGGTGCAAAAATCCTATTATGTTCCTGATATTAACACACCTGGAGAATTAACCCCACACCAACACCCTTTGGAGAAATAAAAGTGGTTGAGGAACCTGCTGCCAGTCTTAAATAAGGAAATAAATAATGGATGTGGACTTTGCCTGTTTCTCTGTCTGCCGCTGATCCTACACACCTGGAGGGCTTCTAAATAAGATCCTATCTGGGCTGAGTGCAACACAGAAGTTCATTGATCCACACTCTCTGCTAAGGCCACTGCTCTCAGGTTTCACATATGAAGGTTGATCCTAAAAATAAGGAAATGCATGACCAAGAGTCTGCAGGATGTAGAGTTATACACAGTACTGGAGTTGAGGGGGGATGAGGGGGGATGGCATCCCCCCCTGAAATAAAAACAGTCAAAATCATCCCCCCTGAAATAAAAACGGTCCAAATCATCCCCCCTGTAAAACTGCCATCCCTCCTTTCCATCCCTTATGTCATTTCATCAATGAATGTGGTTTTACTGCTATTTCAACATTTAGAGTCATCACCAGAAAAATAACACCAGAAAAATAACTTATTTGACAATTTTCACCTGTTTCAAGTACATTTTCACTTGAAATAAGTAGAAAAATCTGCCAGTGGAACAAGATTTATCTTCTCATTACAAGCAAAAAAATCTTTTTCCACTGGCAGATTTGTCTGCTAATTTTAAGTGAAAATCTACTTGAAACAGGCGAAAATTGTTGTTTTTTCCAGTGATGAGTCTTGTTTTAAGTGAAATGAGATTTTTTTTACTAAAATGAGACATTTTAACTAGAAATAAGACAAATATTCTTGTTAAGATTGTGAGTTTTTGCAGTGATCCATGTTACTTATCCTGTGAAGGACAGAGTCATATTGATAAGTTCAGAAAAGTGTTTTTTATTGTTGTGTTTTGATGTATTTGATGTAAGCCCAGTGGATATTTAAAGCTTACAGAAGGCTGCATTTAACTGCTGCTATGTCATTCCTGCAGTATTTCTGCAGGTGTTTTGGTCACTGCTATTATTTGTAATATATTATATTATTTATAATCAGCACAAATTATCTGTCCCCATATGATAAAATCCACCATCCTTTTTTACAACTCCAGTACTGGTTATACATGTACATCACGGGAGGTAAAATCAAATATGACAAGCTGTCAGTTTGCTCTGGGATCCGTGCAGTTAAAGTCTGTTTGTTTGATGAGCAGACAGACCAGCTTGCAGAACAAGATTGTGGTGGAAAACTGGAAATGCACAGCCTACAGAACATATGCACTGTCTAAATCAAGCAGCCACTCAGATCTCATCACAGGCCTGTTTTAAGCAGGAGTGTAGGCTACATGGCTGTTTGAAAAAGCTGCAATAATGATGTGATATTTGGTTCCACATATTGCACTGAAATTATTCACAAAGCCCAAGCATCTCACATTAAATCAGCAACAAGTGGAGATGCACTTCATCACTCCGCTCCCGCAGCAAACGCACCGCTGACCAGAATTTAACCCTTGTGCTTCAGGTCAAGGAAGGAGGAAGGGAAGAAATAAAAGAAGGAAGGGAAGGAAAGAAGGGAGGAAATAAAAGAAGGAAGGAAGGAAGAAAATAAGGAAGGAAGGGAGAAAAGAAGGAAGGAAGGAAAGAAGGAAAGAAGGGAGGAAAGAAGGAAGGAAAGAAGGGAGGAAAGAAGGAAGGTATGGAAAAAAGAAAGAGGGAAGGAAAGAAGGGAGGAAAGGAAGAGAGGAAGGAAGGAAGTAAGGAAGGAAGGAAGGAAGGAAGGAAGGAAGGAAGGAAGGAAGGAAGGAAGGAAGGAAGGAAGGAAGGAAGGAAGGAAGGAAGGAAGGAAGGAAGGAAGGAAGGAAGGAAGGAAAGAAGGAAGGAAGGAAAGACGGGAGAAAAGGAAGGGAGGAAAGAAGGAAAGAAAGGAAAGAAGGAAAGAAGGGAGGAAAGAAGGAAGGAAGGGAACAAAGAAAGAGGGAAGGAAGGAAGGAAGGAAGGAAGGAAGGAAGGAAGGAAGGAAGGAAGGAAGGAAGGAAGGAAGGGAAGGAAGGAAGGAAGGAAGGAAGGAAGGGAGAAAAGAAGGAAGGAAATAAGGGAGCAAAGATGGAAGGAAGGGAGAAAAGAAGGAAGGAAGGAAATAAGGGAGGAAGGAAGGAAGGAAGGAAGGCAGAAAAGAAGGAAGGAAGGAAAGAAGGGAGAAAAGAAGGAAGGAAGGAAGGATGGAAGGGAGAAAAGAAGGAAGGAAGGAAAGAAGGGAAGAAAGAAGAAAGGAAGGAAGGCAGAAAAGAAGGAAGGAAGAAGGAAGGAAAGAAGGGAGGAAAGAAGGAAGGTATGGAGAAAAGAAAGAGGGAAGGAAAGAAGGGAGGAAAGGAAGAGAGGGAGGAAGGAAGGAAGGAAGGAAGGAAGGAAGGAAGGAAGGGAGAAAAGAAGGAAGGAAAGAAGGGAAGAAAGAAGGAAGGAAGGGAGAAAGGAAGGAGAGAAGGAAGGAAGAAGGAAGGAAGGAAGGAAGGAAGGAAGGAAAGGAAGGAAGGAAGGAAGGAAGGAAGGAAGGAAGAAGGAAGGGAGAAAAGAAGGAAGGAAAGAAGGGAAGAAAGAAGGAAGGAAGGGAGAAAGGAAGGAGAGAAGGAAGGAAGGAAGGAAGGAAGGAAGGAAGGAAGGAAGGAAGGAAGGAAGGAAGGAAGGAAGGAAGGAAGGAAGGAAGGAAGGAAGGAAGGAAGGAAGGAAGGAAGGAAGGAAGGAAGGAAGGAAGGAGAAGGAAGGAGAGAGCAGGAGCAAAGAAGGAACAGGAGAATTAGGTCATTTTGACCCAAAGACAGTACGAGGGTTAAGACTCTGCATTGGCTGATAAGTTCTCAAAGATAATCAGTATAATCGAGTTCCAAGCTCCAAACTAGTTTGACACAACCAATCACCAAAGAAACACATTTATAGGCTTGAAAGTCTTAAAAAAATAAAGAATACAGATTGCTGTGAATCAGAAACACTAAGCTACTGATTAATTAAAGATTGCGATTAAAATTAAGATTTACATCCCAGTGGTCTTTTAACCCTTGTGCTGTCTTCGGGTCAAAATGACCCAATTCTGCCTTCCTTCTTTCCTCCTGCCATGCTCTCTCCTTCCTTCTTCCTTTCCTTTTTTCCTCCTTTTTACCCTCCTTTACTCCTTTTTCTTCTTACCTCCCTTTCATCATTCGTTCCTTTATTACCTTCTTTACTTTTCCTTCCTTATTTCCTTATTTTCTCCATTCCTTCCTTCTTCTCTCCCTCCCTTCTTTCCTTTTCTCCCGTCTTTCCTCCCTTCCATCTTTTCTCCCTTCCTTACTCCCTTTCCTACTTCCCTCCTTCTTTCCTTCTTTTCTCCTTTCTCCCTTCTTTCCATCTTTTCTCCCTTCACTCCCTTTCCTACTTCCTTCCTTCGTTTCTCCTTTCTTCCTTACTTCCTTCTTTCCTCCCTTCCATCTTTTCTCCCTTCATTACTCCCTTTCCTACTCCCTTCCTTCTTTCCTTCTTTCTTCCTCACGTCCTTCTTTCCTTCTTTCCATCTTTTCTCCCTTCCTTACTCCCTTTCATACTTCCTTCCTTCGTTTCTCCTTTCTTCCTCACGTCCTTCTTTCCTTCCTTCAATCTTTTCTCCCTTCCTTCATTCCTTCTTTTTTCCCTTCCTTCTTTTCTCCCTTCTTTCCTTCCTTCCTTCCTTCCTTCTTTTCTGCCTTCCTTCCTTCCTTCTTTCTTCCCTTCTTTTCCTTCCTTCAATCTTTTTCTCCCTTCCTTCATTCCTTCTTTTCTCCCTTCACCCTCCCCTTGACCCAAAGACAGCACAACAGTTAAAGAGTGCCATTAAAATTAAGATTTACATCCCAGTGGGCTTTAAAAAAAAACTAAAATTCTGCTGTCCAACTTTGTATAATTTATTTCTTCTTCAGTAAGCATGCTGAATGTCAAACATGTATGTTGTGGAAATATATTGAAAATATCAACTCCATAACCGTCTGTGGTGGATTTATTTCACGGATAAATGAAGCCACGTCGGTGGATCCAACAAGCCTGGAGAGTCTGGATTAGAAACCTCAGTCACTACTTTGTCTCATGATGAAAAGAAGGAAATTCACAAATGCTCTCAAGGATCCGTGTGAACCTGTTTTATACCTTTTATATTACATATTCTTTGTGAAAGCGGCACAAAAGGACAAAGATCCTTGTAAGCGGAGCGGCATGAGACTGGAACGGTGTTTGACAGGTTGGGGGAAGGGATGTGGAGAATCCTCATCAAAAGTCATGTCCAGGTCATCGGCTTTGTCCAGGCTTTATCACCTTGCAGCCTTTTACATCTATGACCACGCACCCTGGAGCTTCAACCTCCTTGCTTTTTTCTCATTTTTACTTTCAGACGTCTCTGGATGCTCCTCAGTAACCCTCTCTCTCTCTGTCCAACAACCCTCGCCTTGTTTTCCAGGAGCTCATTTAGGACACCAGTGATCCAGGGCTTCAGCGCAGAAACATCTCACTCTGCTCCCAGAAATACCCTTATCCAGGAACAGTTTTTTGTTAAATAAAAAGTAAAAAAGAGAAAATAAACACAAAGTGTCATTATATGTGTCAGGCCGAGACTCAAAGCAGAGATATTAGATAACAAAGTGACAAACAAATGGCAATAAACCAAACTAGACACTATACTCTGACTATAGAACAATAAACACTCCTAGAGGAGGGGAAAAATAACTAATAAAAGAAACAAATAAACACAAAATGCTCTGTATGGAGGAAAAACCTGCCTATATAAAATAATTTGGCTACAAACACAAATCACACTTTAACGAGGAAATAACCAAAGGGCTATGAGTCTAAGCTAAGAATTAACAAAAAAAAACAAAAAAAAAGAAAACACTCTTTAAAGGAGTTTGAGGCTCCTTTTAAGAAATGAGACTCTCTAGCGCCACCCTTCACCACGACGGCCGTTGGGGGGTACTGCAGCCAACAGTGAACCTGGCACGGGAGAACGGGGAGAACACACATGCAGCGTCATGTGACGTCACATCCGCCAGGACAGCGCGGGAAATTCCGGCCGGAATTGCAGCACATTTTGCAGCAACAGGCCTGTTCAAAGCAACGGAGAGATACACTAGAGCAGTGGTTCTCAATCCTGGTCCTCGAGTACCACTGCCCTGCATGTTTTAGATGTTTCCCTGCTTCAGCACACCGTGATAAAAGTACCTGTGTCATCAACAGAACTGTGCAGACCTTGGTGACAAGCTAATTAGGACCTTTAATTAGAATCAGGTGTGTTGGTGCAGGGAAACATCTAAACATGCAGGACAGTGGTACTTGAGGACCAGGATTGAGAACCACTGCACTAGAGGGATCATTCTTTTTGGTTTGGGAACGCTTCATCTGACATTATTACTAGAAAACTTAAAACGTATACGATTTTTTTTTCATAAATCTTGCCTCAATCCTGCCTCATGCTCCTTTAAACCAGGAAATAACAAAGGGCTATGAGTCTAAGCTATGGTAGAAAATTTACACAAAAAAAAATCATATATATTTTATATCAAAATGCATATATAATCTAGGGTTCTATTGCTATCAGCTGTACTTATTTAATGATATCTATGTTTACGTGTTTCTTAATCAATACTATATCTATTAATATTTTTCCCTCTTGCTCTCTATATATATATTTTTTCTTTTTTAATTATTATTATTCTAACCCATTTTTCTTCTATCTAGGGGACGAGGGGATTGGAGGAGAGACGGGGAGAAAAAGTTTGCTTTGTTGCATGTAACAGTGACTGATGTTTCACTTGTTGGAAACTGCAAACAAAAAAAAACAAAAAAAAAATATATATATGTATATGTATATATGCTTTAGGTTTCTTGACCAGCATGGTATTAACCATTA
>NC_084599.1:40664631-40734631 GCF_033807715.1 Cololabis saira
CAAGACTTGCCAATCCCTGATTTAACACATACATTTTCCGTGTTCTACGTGTATTCTTTGGGGGAGGGTTTAGGTTCACCTGCAGACAAATCCTCTAAATGACACTGAATGTACGTGCAGGTGTAGGGGGGTCACTGATTCCCTCTGTAGTGACTGACAGGCAGCTGAACCACCTGAACTCCTGGAAAACCACACGGCAGCTTTTAAAGAGCTGTCCGCTGTCGTGACCACGACGCTCAGGGAGGGTTAAGGTTTGTGCCTGCGGCTATCCAGTTACACGCTGAAAATCCACCCAGTTTATTTTAGATTCGGAGGAATCTGTGAAACAATAAAAGGCTGATCGTCTCACACTGAGACGAACTTCAGAGAAACATCAGCACAAGCAGGAGAAACAACATCCTCACTTCAGCCTATGTGATCTTTATCACCTTTTTATCTCATTTTTTTTTATTTTTAGTGGCACCCTTGTTTCAAACATCTGTAAAATATAATAAAATGACATCATGCACCCCGGGAAGCTTTCAAACAATACCCTGCTGCCGCTTCAGCGCACGTTTCCAAAGCCACTTCTTCCCACTGTCACACATCAACAGGCTCAGTCAGATATCTGAAACGTCCCACTGCTTTGTTCAAAAACCTGCTGTGGTATCTCCACTCTGACTTTCCACTGAAATGCACCATTCTGAGATTTGATGTCATGCCTGAGACGCATCCTGCACGCATCTCGTGCTGCACACAGAAGAAAAAGAGGAGGCAAGCAAAAGAAGCTTGGATATAAAAAGGAAATCGTGTTAAATCTGCTTCTTTTACGGCGTAAAGACAGTGGCGCCACCAGGGGGGGGCCAGGGGTGGCCATGCCCCCCCCCCCCCCCCCATACAAATTTGCTGGCCCCCCCACTGGCCACCCCAATTTCTTCAATAAAAAAAACCAAACACTTGCAGGTCACATAGATTCTATTGTAAGTTATGCGTCTCCTCTAGTGTTGTCCCGATCGATCGGGTGGCCGATCGATCGGGCCCGATCACGTCATTTTCAAAAGATCGGGATCGGCCAAAAAAGTATCGGGACATACTGTTATGGCTCGGCCGGCTGGTTTCCGACTCCGCGACCCGGTAGCGCTGGGAGCGCGGAGTCGGCGCAGCGGCCAGAAGAGCCGGGCGGCTCTGCTCTGAGCCCCAGCTGCAGCTCAGAGCGGCTCCAGCAGCTCCAGGCCAGTTCGCAGGGGTGATAGCGCTCCGGCGTCACGCCGGATTTCCGGCATACCGAGGTGTTTGCGAGAAAAAAATAAAATAAAATCAGGTTTGCCGTTTATTTTTCTTATGATATGAATTTTTCATATACCGTAATACCGGTGAGTAGCGCACACAACGTTGGGAACGCCGCGCGGCGGAACGTAGCGCCGCTGGACCCTGTTTGTGTGGGGACTGTTTAGCCAGTGAGCAGAGCCGGCAGGGAAAAGTCAACAGTGCCGCGTGTCCGCGTGTAACCTAAATCTACCATGGCCTCAGCGTTAGGGCTCGGCCAAGTTAGGCTTTATAAATATATGGGCATTATAAATTTATTAAATATATGAGCGCGGAGTCGGCGAGGAGCTGCGCGCTGCGAGGAGTACCAGCCGGGCGCTGTGAAGCCTGATTTATGGTTCCGCGTTAAATCGACGCAGAGCTTTCGCCGTAGTACGACCATACGCGTAACCCACGGCGTATGGTCTGCGTTGGTGTAACGCGGAACCATAAATCAGCCTTAAACCACACCTGCAGCCCGTGAGCTCATCAGGAGGTTAGAGAGCGGCTGCGAGTTCATTGCTGGTTCGTTGTGTTAACTCTGAGAGCTTTATTGGTTTGTTTTTTAGCTTGCTGGTGTTTTTTTTCTCTCTGGGATTTTTGAGTTATTTATGAAGAAGTTCTGAGCTCCGTGTGAACAGTAGCCTACTCGAGTTGAGGGGGGATGAGGGGTGATGTGATGGCACACCCCCCCCTGAAATAAAAACGGTCCAAATCACACCCCCCTGAAATAAAAACGGTCCAAATCATCCCCCCTGAAATAAAAACGGTCCAAATCATCCCCCCTGAAATAAAAACGGTCCAAATCATCCCCCCTGAAATAAAAACGGTCCAAATCATCCCCCCTGAAATAAAAACGGTCCAAATCATCCCCCCCTGTAAAACTGAAGTGAAGTGAAAATCTACTTGAAACAGACTGATTTATTGCTTGTGTAGTTGAAAAATACATGAGAACAGGACCTTGAAAAAAAATAATCACATATTAAATCGCAATCGTAATATTGAGGAAAAAAATCGCAATTAGATTATTTTCAAAAATCGTTCAGCCCTACATTAGAATCATAAGTGCTGCCATCTCATTGTAAACGGCATCATTTTTTGAGGCCATGTAAACCTGTATTTATACTAGTGTGGACATTAATGTTTTTCTACAATATTTCCTCCTCATGACAGTAAAATAGGCCATTCTAAGCCAATTTACTGCTTCACATGCGGTTGTGTTTGTGTGTGTTTGGCAGCGTGGAGGCATATCTACAAAAATATGGAAAATCTACAAAAGTCATCAGAATATTCAATTTAATGAACTATTTATCAAAATGTCCCAGGGAATCACACCCCTGGCCTATGTTGTTCAATTTACTCATTCTGTTTTCTATGGGCTGCATGTGGTGAGCTTGAACAGGACCATGGGTCAATTTACACCAGACTTACACTTTAAGAGGACAAAAAATGACAATTGTGTTGATCGGGGCATACATCTTGGTTTAGGGGCTCGCTTACCTCCCAGGGAAAAAAAGTTCAGGCTCAGGATTTTTTTTTACTATCACCCCTGAGTTCGTCTTATTTGTTTGCTTATTGCTCTGTGCCTATGTTTTAACATATATTAATTATTTAATCATTTTATAATTGCATTTAACAATACAGACAGTTGATGTGTGTTTATTGTAAGATTTTGGGCAGCGCCGGCGGCTGAAGAATCGTTTGTGCTGGTGGGGAAGGAAGCGTGGCTAACAGAGAGCTAACAGCAGCTAGGCTACGCTCAGATAAACGGTCTGAAAGTTTTAAAAACAAAGAAAAGCTGTCGGAGAAAAGTGACTGTAGTGTTATGTAAATGATTATCCGTCACTCGTAAATCATCTTTTGGTCCACTTTATTGACTCGGTAACAACACAGGGATGACGGACTGCTATTTTGCAGGCTGGTGTTACGGTCTAAAGGGTCCGTGTCTGAACAACCACAATTGGTTCCTACGCTCTGCGTGACATCAGCACAACACAGTGACAGAAAACTATAACAGCCACAATGAATATCTGCTGCTATTCATTTCATGCTGTTGAGAATTCTGCACTACGGTTAAGCCAAAATGTATTTTCATTTTCTTATTGATTGTGAGTTTGACTGGATGTCATTCAACTTTTAAACCTCGTAAGTAAACTACCTCCTTTTGAAGTGAAATTGATTTATTTTTGTTATTTTACTATTCTGAACTTTTTGTTTCAGTTTACAATTTCATGTTTCTACATTTTGTGGCACCAGAGCTGATAAGCTTTGTTTTGATCCAATGATGCAGTCAGTGAAAAAACAAAAATATGTCCATGTTGGAGAGAATGGACAATACAGTTTTTTACTTAATTTACTTTACTTTTTTTTACTTTACTTTTTTACTTAATTCTTTGCCAAAATGTATCTGATTGGGAAAAAGTATCGGAAATGTATCGGGAGCCAAAAAAAGTGATCGGATCGGGAAAAATCGGGATCGGCAGATACTCAAACTCAAGTGATCGGATCGGATCGGGAGCTAAAAAATCCTGATCGGGACAACCCTAGTCTCCTCCCAAATCATTTGGTCCAAATGCATATCAGTAGGCGTTTCTTCAACGCCTTCAGTATTTCTGAGCCTAAAAATAATAAAAATAATAAAATATATATATAAAAAATGTAAATTAAAAATTAAAAATGTTTATTATTAAAAATGAAAAAATATATACATATTAAAAAAATGATATATATATATATATATATATATATATATATATATATATATATATATATATATGTAAATATATATATATATATATATATATATATATATGTAAATATATATATATATATATATATATATATATATATATATATATATATATATATATATATATATATATATATATATATATAAATAAAATAAATATATGATATATCAAAAAATATATGATATATATTATATATTAAAAAATGCAAATAACATATATATGCCTTGGGTTTTTACCAACATGGCATTAACCATTAATATATATGCAGACAAGTTAGAAAGTGAAAAAAAAAGGATTTCTGAGCCTGTATACTACGACAGTATAATAAAATACTGTAATGATGGCTTTTAGTTTTGGTGTCCACCCCAAGAATTTAATTGGCCCCATCTGGCCCCCTCTATGAAACATTCTTGGAAGCGCCCCTGCATAAAGACAAGGTCACAAAATAAAAGTTCTGCATTTTCACTTCTCTCACACTCAGATTGCATAAACTCCCATGTGCCTTGAGCTTTTACAAATCCTGCAGCCTCGCGTCGGTTCGGTTCCCTCCACCCGTCCGTCTCTCACCTGTAAATCTTGTACTTGGTGGTGAATCCCTGCTGGTAGCGCTCGGTGAAATCCACGAACTCCGGGGAGTTGTGAAAGGGCCCCTTCTCCGACAGGAGCCAGGCCAGGGGCCCCTGGGAGCCGCTGAAGCCCGGCCCGCTGGCGGGGGGGTCCGCGGCGCTGCCGGCCCCCCCCGCGCAGCTCTGGAGCAGGAAAACCGTGAGCCAGCAGGGACGCCATGGAAACATGAGGGCCGCCAGTCTAGTGGAGATGCACGGGCCACTCATGCTGCTTCCCCCGGCCCCGGTGACTCCTCATCCTCGCCCTCGCTCCCGACGAGGCTCGCTGGAAGGAGGAGGAGGAGGAGAGGAGGGGGGGAAAGAGAGGAAGAAGGAGAGGAAAAGGGAGAGAAAAACTCAGGCAGGGCGAAAAAAAAGAGCAATAAATATAGATTTTTTTCTTATTGGCATCACTGTGATAAAGGTGAGCCGAGAGGACGCCCGTGCGTAAAAGATTACACTATTTAAAAAGAGTCCGCTTCTTAATTTTTGAAGTATTTCTTATTTTTTTGTTGAATCTAAAAGTAAAACGACATATTCATTTAATAAAACTCTTTGTTACACTTTTAAGATCGCGGGTTGTACCTTATTTTTGCAAGTCTTTGGGTCCGCGGCTGCTGAGTGGGAATTAAAATCCTGAGACGGACGGAGGAGCGAAGTTGCGCTCTGCGCAGAAGCTGAAGCTGGTTCTGCTCCGGGGGAGAAGCGATCACACCAACAATGCGCAAGTTTAACTACACAAAACAAGACATCCGACCTGCTCAGAGCCAGTTCTCGGGTCTCATGGTCATTTATACTTCCAGTGCGGGAGGATCCGGAGATGCGCGCAAAGATGCGGAGCGCAAAAGCCGCGGTAAGGTCCACTTAAACCGGCGTGAGTCGGAGCCAAAACCGAGGTTTGCAAAGGGCTCAAATCTTCCACGGGGGCATCTTAACAATCTGAAGTTGTTATTTTGGTGAATGCATGAAGCAGAGATGCGGATTCCGTCCTCTCAACTCATCTCCGCTCCGGGGGGTTTGGAGGCTGCGCGCTCTTGGCGCACGCCGGGCGCGCGGAGAGATGCTGCCGGTTCCGATGTGCGACTGACTGGACTCCCGGCGCACGGACTGAGGAGGGTGTTCATGGCATTCAGGGCTGCTCCCCCCTCCTTTTCTCTCCTCTCCTCCTCTCCGTACCGCAATTTAATTTATTCAAGCAGCGAGGAGGAGAGAATCCTCCCGGTTGGCTGCAGGGACGAGGCTGAACTGGAGGAAAGGAGAGTGGGAGGTGTTCAGAAAAAAGAGGGGGGGTTAGTGGAGACGCAGGGACGGCCAGGAGATAATAAACCACTGGTGGGTTCCAGAACCAATGGAAAACACCCCTAGTTGATATTAATGTCATTTAGACGCCAGAAAAAGGGAAATCAACATGTCAACTTAAATGAATCTTCTTTTTTCCTCAACTCCCATAAGATTGAATATGCAATTTTATTTATGTATTTTGTTTGGGGGGGGGACTGCTTATTAAAGAAATAACACATTGGCATAAAACATGTTTAGGAATTAGGAAGTTTTAATTAGGATATATAATATATATATACTTCACTGAGTGTCAGAAAGACTGAGTGTCAGAAAGACTGAGTGTCAGCGTAAACTTTCAGTTTGAGCAACTGGAAAACATCTAAAATGGGAAAGAGCTGTTGTGCGACCGACTGTACTCATAGATTTAGCAAGAAATCAGAGTTATGGTTTTACAGACTGCTGAAAAATAAGCTTAAAGGAGACCTATTATGAAAAACACATTTTTTCTTGCTTTAACATTTATAAAGTGGTCTCCCCTCAGTCCAGTGTGATGTGGATCTACGAGCCAATAAGATTCTGCTCCCTTTCGTTAGGCCTACGTAACCAAAATGTGATTTACATAGGTTTGCCTCCGATGCGTGAAACCACGCCCACAACTAACTCTGGCCGGAGCTTCCGCCATTTTTTCGTAGCGGTGTATCGCGTCATTCAGGCAGCCAATCAGCACAGAGCCTCATTATCATAGCCCCGCCCACTCAGAATCCTGCATAGATAATGAGGTTAGAGAATGGGAAGATAAAGACATGGTTTAGAGGCTGAATTTCTAATTTATTTAGCAAAAAAAATCAAAAGCTTGTTTTTAAGACATTCAAGGCCTGTTTAAAATAGACATGAGATGCCATAATAGGTCCCCTTTAAGAGAGACAAATGGATTGCTGCAATTCGCAGAAACAACTGGATTCCAGGCACCAAAACGTGGATTTTTGGTTCCCATTTTGTATCAGGTAATGTTGGATTTTTGGGTAGCTAACGTTAAACGGTCTAATCATAAAGTTCGGTGTCCTCATCACTTTATTTTCGCCAACAAATCCTGCCTTGAAGTCGGACCAAGCGTCAAGACTTTTGTAAGCCTTCAAGCTTTGCTTCGTGTATTTCCCCGGCGTAGAAATTTATTACATATAAATATCAGGAAACTGGATTCGTGGCCAAATATTAATGTCCATGGACCACTGGTTCTTAGTAACTGTACCAAATATTAATGTCCATGGACCACTGGTTCTTGGTAACTGTACCAAATATTAATGTCCATGGACCACTGGTTCTTGGGGTAACTGTACCAAATATTAATGTCATGGACCACTGGTTCTTGGTAACTGTACCAAATATTAATGTCCATGGACCACTGGTTCTTGGGGTAACTGTACCAAATATTAATGTCCATGGACCACTGGTTCTTGGGGTAACTGTACCAAATATGAATGTCCATGGACCACTGGTTCTTGGTAACTGTACGGGTCACTGTCAAGTCCAACTGCCTTTAACCCTTGTACTGTCTTTGGGTTAAAATGACCTAATTCTCCTGTTCCTTCTTTCCTCCTGCTCTCTCCTTCCTTCTCCCTCCCTTCTTTCCTTCCTTATTTTCTCCCTTCCTTCCTTCCTTCCTTCCTTCCTTCCTTCCTTCCTTCCTTCCTTCCTTCCTTCCTTCCTTCCTTCCTTCTTCCCTTCCTCTTTTATCCCTTCCTTCATTCCTTCCTTCCTTCCTTCCTTCCTTCCTTGTTTTCTCCCTTCCTTCCTTCCTTCCTTCCTTCCTTCCTTCCTTCCTTCCTTCCTTCCTTCCTTCCTTCCTTCCTCTTTTCTCCCTTCCTTTTCTCCCATCCTCCCTTCCTTCTTTTTACCCTTTCTTCCATCATTCTTTCCTCCCTTCCTCCTTACAAGACCGCAAGACAGCACAAGGGTTAATTTAAGCCAATAATCGGCTGTTATCCCGTCTTCTCCACTAGTTGTAACCATTTTTGCTGATGTTTTGCCACTCAGTGCCAGTAAGGGGGCTGGTCCAGTGAGGAAGTGACGTCAATGCAGACCCTCTATTAAAGGAGCTTGAGGCCGGATTGTGGCAGGATTTATGAAAAAAATCCGTATACATTTTAAGCTTTCTAGTAATAATGTCAGATGAAGCGTTCCAAACCCAAAAGAATGAGCCCTCTAGTGTATCTCTCCTTTGCCTTGAACAGGCTGTGTGCTGCAAAATGTGCTGCAATTCGGTCCCGAATTTCCCGCGCTGGGCTGCGGATGTGACGTCACATGACGCTGCATGTGCGTTCTCCCCGTTCTCCCGTGCCGGCTTCGCTGTTGGCTGCAGTACCCCCAACGGCCGTCGTGGTGAAGGGTGGCGCTAGAGAGTCTCATTTCTTAAAAGGAGCCTCAAGCTCCTTTAAATAAATAACACATTGCCGTACGAACATACTTTAAGTTTCTGGAAAAAATTTGAAGAATTTTTTGACATACAAACTAATATTCTAATTAAATTAGAAGCTAAAGATATCTTACCATATTACGAAAACCAAAATTACAAAATCCAACAACTGGTCAACTTAATGATTCTTGTTGCTAAGTTTCACATTCATAAGGCAAAACTCTCCAAATCCTGTCCATCCTTAGTTCCCTTTAAAGTTGATTTCAAAAGGTATTTTGAGACGATACAATTGATTAATAACAAGAAATGTAATAACACTGTCAACCTCATAAAAGAAATGTACTAAAGAGTTCTCAAAAACAAGGATTTATTCCACCAGGAGCAAGAGGCAAAAACCCCAAAACAAAGCGCTGCT
Source organism: Cololabis saira (assembly GCF_033807715.1). Lineage (NCBI taxonomy): Eukaryota > Metazoa > Chordata > Actinopteri > Beloniformes > Belonidae > Cololabis > Cololabis saira. The sequence goes on from NC_084599.1 coordinate 40,673,380, forward strand.
TGGCAGGATAAAAAAACTAAGAAACTCACACAGGAACAGGGATCAAAACTACAGCAAAACCAGGAACCATGGAGGGAAGAACAGTACGGACCGACAGGGAACAAGGGAATGACAAGACCAGATATACACAGGGGATAACGAGACATGACGAGACACAGGTGCAGACAATCAGGGCAGATGGGACACAGGCGGGGCAAAACAGAAACTGAAAGGCTGGGGGGAATGTCAAACCCTGACAACTGATATCTGAATGTATTGCCTTCCTATTATTATTTAATGTAATTGTTAATGTCACGAACTACTTGCACTTCATTGTAATTTTTTTTTGTGAAGAGAACAATTTTATATTTTTTGGACTATGATGATGCTTATATATTTTTGTGTTTTGTTTTATATTATTGAATGATGTCTGCCATTTATTTTAATGTTATTGTATTTTTTGGAATTGGAATAAAGTTTCATACAAAAAATAAAAAAAATAACACATTGGCATAAAAGATGTTTAGGAAGTTTGAGTTAGGTTATATAATATATAATGGATTTTTTTAAATCAATATTCTCGGAATATTCTTTATCAGATTCAGTCAGAATGTAATTGTTAAAGTATTCATTGTTGAAAAGAGAGGATATTATATTAACGTGACTGAATCCCATATAAATTGGAATTATTTGAATAATGGCCATGTTGATAGCTTTGGTGGCGATGATCTTCATAAGGAAGGAGGGGGGGTGTTCTCCTTATCTTCTCAGCCCTCTTCCTCCCTTTTTCCCCCTTTACTGTAGAATAATCATCAGCAAACTTAATTAGATGTGCTTTATCCGCGCGTCCGCGCGTCGGACACTGAGCGCGGATCAGAGCGGCGGCGCGGGGGCGCGCGGAGCGGCGGGAGCGCGCATGCCTCTTTCCCTGCAGACGTTTCAAAGGGAGGGTTTTATTCTAGGGATTGGATTAGAGAAATGAACAACCATTGAGTCCCGAGATTCGCGAGGTCCCAAACTCAAAGACGGAGCTGAAATCCAGACAGACTCTTTGGAATCTGAAGTGAAAGAATGAGTTGATTTGTCACGGTTTCATCATCATGTCTTGGGATTGGTTGGCTTTTTTTCTCCTCCTGCTGCCTCGCAGCGACGAGGACTTGTGAAGGACAACTACCTAACCAGAGCAGACAGCCTTTGGTCTGCACTGTTTCTGCATGTAATTGTTCCTTCTCCTGCCTCTTCAGATGCATTGTTGCTTTTTTTCTGCAAGAACACAAATGGTCTTTTTAGAAAGTTTTTAATAAAAGATGTCTGTTGAGCAAACCACGTGGCTCATTACTTCCATGGATATGGAAGAGAGAGATTAGAGCCAGACAGGAGAAAAATAAAAATAAAATTTTAGAGGAGGAAGATTTTTTTTTCATTATGCACTTTGAGAAAAAAGTCGAAATGTCAAGAAAAAAGTCAAAAAGTCAAGATTAATGTTGAAGTAGAATTTCGAGAAAAAAGTCGAAATGTTGAGAAAAAATTCAAAATTTTGTGAATAAAGTCGAAATGTTGAGAAAAAAGTCCAAATGTCGAGATTAAATACAATTATCGATAAAAAAGTTGAAATACAATTTCAAGAATGAAGTCGAAATTTTCGTGAATAAAGTCGAAATTTCGAGAATAAATAGGCCCTCCAGAAAAACGCGATTACGCGATCGCATAATTCATTGCATAATCAGCCAAATGGCGCAGATTACGCGGGGATACATTTATTCCTAAAAGCGCGCATATTTCCCGCGATGATCGCATATGTCCGCGCTGACCGCGTACCACTGCGCCTGTGAAGGCCGGCGGAGGCGGACGCACGCTCCCATCCACTTGGGGATCTTGGCGGCGGACGTGTGGGGTGATGGAGCTCTGGCTCGTCCCCTCGCTGCACCGGCGCGCCCGGCAATCACCCGAGCACTGAGCCGCGGGCTGGAAGGAGAGAGACGGCCGGCCTCCGGGCCGCCACCACCCCTCTCCTCTCCACCCGCACTCTCCTTTTTTTTTTTTTTCGCCTAAGAGCTCAGCGCCGAATCCGCAACTTCCTGCATATTTCGCATATTTTGCAACTTTCCGCATATTCCACGACTTCCCGCATATTCCGCAACTTCCAGCATATTCTGCAATTTCACCACATAAAAGCACATAAAAAACCCGCACATTTAATCGCATAATCAATGATTTTAGCCCGCAGAATCAAGGATTTTTGCCCGCGTTTTTCTGGAGGGTCTAAATAAAGTTGAAATACAATTTCGTGAATAAAGTTGAAATGTCTCCTCTGGCCCATCAAATCCAGTTAGGAGAGCGACTGACAGCTATGCAGCAGCAGCCGTAACTAACTAACTAACTAACTAACTAACTAACTAACTAACTAACTAACTAACTAACTTATCCTTGGAGTGTAACGTTAAGGGTACGTTTCTGAAGTTATGCAACTGTATGAGTGATATGTTTCCAATCAATATCGTAAAGCCAATTCGACTTTATTCTTGAAATTGTACTTCAACATTATTCTCGACATTTCAACATTATTCTCGACATTTCAACTTTTTTCTCGACATTTCGACTTTTTTCTCAAAGTGCATAATGAAAAAAAAAATCTTCCTCCCCTAAAATATAATTTTAATTTTTCTCCTACCTGGCCCTAATACTCTTCCGTATATGGACTCACATGTACTGTAAAGCAGTTTTTAGAGCTCTCTACTTGGATTTCAGGGCCCCAAAAACAAAATAAAGTACGAGGAAATTCCCATAATTCCCATTTACATTAAAATGAATCATTCATCAGTTTGAGTGCGTTCGTTTGCAAGAGTAGCTACATCATGTTTCGGAGTACGGGGTGCTGAACAGTGGCGTAGGCAGAAATATGTATTGGGGTGGGCCATATTGTCCTAGAAAAAACAGACTTATAAAAACTTGACAGAAAACATGACAGACAGATTACAGTCAGTGGCAATTTTACTTTGTAATCTGCATTACAAATGCATTATGACAGTTAAACACAACATGCTCGACCAACAGCGCATGAAAACCTGTCTATATTGGCCAGTAGCCTACAGTATTTGCCACTATTGTAGGCAATTGGCTCTGCAGCGCACAACACAATAATTAACAATTGAACTGCACAAATTGGCGACTAAACATAAACCCAAACAGCATTGGCATGTCTTCTTCAAGTTACTTTTTTTTTTAAATAACTAATCAATGAACTTTGTTTAGCCATTGTTGCGGCGATAAAGTCGACTGCAACGCCGGATTTATTTTAATATTTACTGTGCTAAAGCACAACATATTTAACTGTTTACTTCCACGTCCACGTCGGGGCAGTCGTCACGTGATCAGGATCCACACTCGTCACTCGATGAAGTAGAGGGGACGCCCAGGGAATTCCCCAACCTGATCGATCAGGTTGAAAACGTTGCAGTTTCACATTATTCTGGCGAGATCTGAAAAAACTTTGCAACAAGCAAGCGAGTGATTATGTACTTTCACTGAGTGAATATTATGAAAGTAAAATATATATTTCTCGCTAAAAATGTAATCAAAACTCATTTTTATGCAGAAACTAGCTCAAAATATTGATTTTTTTCACTAAAAAATGAGAAATGTCCGCCATGTTTTTTGGTGTCACGGCCAACGAATAGGCAGAAAAAATGTAGCAATGTAACAATTCAAGGGCTATTATTGTAACCCATCTACGTTTTTGCACTTTGGACCAACGTAGGCAGGTTTTTATGTGAGACTGGGTTGGTTTTAATCATAAAAATAAATAAATGCTGAACACAAGTCAACAACAAATCACTTTTATATTTATACCTTTTCTCATGTCATTTTTTTTAGAATATGTTTATGTGAAACATGTATTTGGATCAAAGTTGGCTGGGAGGGCCATTACTGGCTACGCGGCTGGTGCTGAAGTCAGTAAGTGTTTCTTTTGGGGAGCCGTAGCCATGGCAACAGCATTGATTGCCGATTGATGGAATGTGAGGTTGCGTTGGGGATGTTAACCAGACGGGAACAGAAAGATCAGAGGAAACGTCACGGCGGGGCACTCATTAGAGCCCAGGGGAGGCGTAGTGAGGTGCGGGTCGCGGTGACTGTGCAGTGAACCAACCAGGAGTTCTTCCTCATGCTCTTTGAGGTCTCCGGTGAGAATCGGCACGAGCAGAACCCCGGTGATTAGATTCAGCCAGACATCATGCAGCTCATGCTTTTATATTTGTAACCCATGAGGATAAATGAATTAGATATCTGCAGCATGCACTTGATACAACAGCATCAATACGATTGTTATAAACCATCATTTATCTTCTTTTCACTAATGGAAATTTAGCTTTCAGCCATGAGTAAAGGAAATAGTACACAAACACGACACACAAAAGACCATAAACATGCAATTAAGAACTCCAATAATGGCCGTGTGAAAGAGCCTGGGTCGCAATAATAGGCAAACAAGATGTGATTAGAATGATAACACACAATTAAAGCTGCAAGCAGCGATGAACGGGCCCTCGCACCCGTTCAGGCGTGCTGTAGTGGAAGCTTGTATGACTTGCATGTAGATTCTTCAGGCCTGGACATTTAGTGGATGAAACCACCCACGACTCTCCATATCAAACCATTCAAAAGTTATGGCACAAAGGAGGAACTATTACATATCGACCAATCAGAATAAGGGGTGGGGCTAATTTGTGCCAATTATGTTCAAGGACTCAAAACCGAGTCCGATGACACCACCCACGAGTCTTTATGTCAAACAATTCAAACGTTATGGCAGAAAGTAGGAACTATCAGATATAAACCTACCAGATGAAGGGGGAGCACGCTTTAGAGGGAAAAAAAGGCCCTCATTTCGTCGGAAAAAGAAAGAAAAAACAAGAAACAAAAAACATTCCTACAGATACAATAGGGCCTTCGCACTGTAAGTGCTCGGGCCCTAATTATCACTTCTTCTGTCTTTATTCAGCACAGCCATTAAACATTTACAGCGGTGGAAAAAGAGGAGAATCCGTATAGATGATCAAATCCCTTCTAGCAGTAATAACTGGAGGGAAATCCTTTCTGCAGCCCCGGATTGGACATTGTTCAGGAGGACATTTCCACCATTCAGCTTCACACTGCCCAGAAACATTCGCAGGATATCTGGTGTGAAGGGCTTTCCTAAAGTCGTTTCATTTGTTTTATGTCTCTTGGGTTTAGGTTTGAGTTCAAACTTAGGCAACTCCGAAAGGAGTATTTTCTTTTTTTTCTGAAGCCGTTCTGTGGCACTTTTTCCTGGTTGTTGAAGGTCATTCTCCCGCTGCATCTCTCAACTTCTACTAAGCTACTGTTGGCAGACGACCAGCCTAACACTTTGTATTAAGCTCTTATCTACACCTGCTCCATCCTATTCCTGGCCACGGGGGTCCACTGGAACCTGCTTCAGCTGTCTGTGGGCAAAAGCTGCAGAACATCCTGGCAAATATCAACATGCAACCACATACAGGGATTTGGAATCACTTAGACCCCTTTTCCACTGAAACCGGTTCCAGGGCTGGTTCTGGTTCACAACTCGTTCAATTGGCGAACCAGCTGAGAACCCGTTTGCTTTTCCACAGCTCAGGGTGCTAAGGGGAGCCACGCCATTACGTCACTGCAAACGTCCGTTACGTCGCTGCGTTTGCTTGAAAGTTTAAGCGACAACAAGGTATTTGCTCTAATAGGACTTGGTCCACGTAGCTCTTCCGTGGACCAAGAGACAGGTTGTCTCCTCCTCAGACCCATGATGCTTTTCTGCATCCAGATTAAAAGAGGGTCTGCATTGACATCACTTCTCCACTGGACCAGGACCCCTTACTCGCACTGAGTGGCAAAACATCAGCAAAAATGGCTGCAACTAGTGGAGAAGACGGGATAACAGACGATTATCGGCTTAAATTAAAGGCAGTTGGACTTGACAGTGACCCGTACAGTTACCCCAAGAACCAGTGGTCCAGTGGCACGAAGCAAAGCTTGAAGGCTTACAAAAGTCTTGACGTTTGGTCCTACTTCAAGGCAGGATTTGTTGGTGCCATAACCGTTTACTGCCATAACTTTTGAATGGTTTGACATAAACAGTCGTGGGTGGTGTCATCAGACTCGGTTTTGACTCCTTCACCTTAATTGGTGCAAATTAGCCCCGCCCCTTCTTCTGATTGGTTGATAGTTGATAGTTCCTATTTTCTGCTATAACTTTTGAACAGGTTGTGATACAGACATGTGGGTGGTGTCATTGGATTTGGTTTTGAGTTCTTGACCTTTATTGGTGAAAATTGCACGTACGAGTATTTTTATTTTTTGATTGTCCAGGTCCTGAGGCAGTGAGGGAACCGCGACGAGCCCTCCACCACCTCAGCGTTGAGATGATGTTTTGTTGTTAATGATTGTGCCCTCGTTGTGTCGTGCAGAACGCTGAGCATTCTTTTGGAACAATAAAGCTTCTTTCCATCAATCCACAAAACAAACGTAGTTTTCAGCTACTGTTTCAGCAACGAGGTTCACATGCAGCATCAGAAGAGCAGTGGCTTCTCTTCCAGCGTGCTGCCATGAAAACCCTGCTTGTTCAAAGATTTACATGTGATAGACTCATAACAGAGATGTTTGCCAGTTCCAGTGATGCAAGCGAGGCTTTAGTTGCTACTCGTGGATTCTGTTTTGTTCCACTTCTGAGAAGAGTGGCCATGGGACTGATCCATCCCCATTTGTTTTAACAGCGACTCATGGGTGCCTTTAAGATGACTATCTCTCTCTCTCTCAAGCCTTATGCATCTCAAGCGGTCTTGATCATAGATCTTTTAAGATGTCTTTTTTGTAAGCCATGGTTCACATCACCAAATGCCTCTGACGAACAGCAAATTTAAAAATGTTCTATTTGATCAGAGATGCTCTCAGCCGTGCCTCCAAACTCATTTCATACATCGGACAAAGTAATGAGTCCAGTTAGTGTTTCTCAGAAGAATTATTCTTTTGGTTCACGTATTTTTCTATCTCCTTATAGGCTCTTTGTTCTTCAAGCTGTTCTTGAGCAGTTTTTATGGTGTGTGAGATGATTGTTGTTCATTTCAATTTCAGTGATTTTATTATTGTTGTTGATTGGTGTAATTGTGTTAACATTGAAAATGAAAATAATGCCATAATGCCAAAGTTATAGCAACGTTAACATTGTCATTAAATTTCCTAGCCAATTAAGCATTTGTTCGTGTTATAATTTAAAGTGTAATAAGGCAAAAATCTTATACAGGACTGTCTAAGAAAATTAGAATATTCTGGGAATCTTAATCTTAAACTGTAAGCCATAATCAGCAATATTAAAATAATAATAAAAGAAATAAATAATAAAAGGCTTGCAATATTTCAGTTGATTTGTAATGAATCCAGAATGGATGACATTTTTGTTTTTTTAATTGCATTACATAAAATAAAGAGCTGTATCACAATATTCAAATTTTCTGGGACAGTCCTGTAAGTATTGACCTACATTAAGTAAAGTTTTTAGCTTGTGACAAACTGAAAATATTGATCACGGTAAAATTAAAAATTGTAGTTTGTACTACTGTAACTCAGATATTTTACTTGAAGAAATTATAATAGTAATACAATTGCATGTAACAAAATTAGAGTGTTTTAATTAGTTTGTACTACAGTAAAACCTTAACGTTTGGAAAAAGTAAAGTTAAAAAAAAATATCAGTTTTCATTCAATCAAAAAATATTATTTGAGGAAAAAACTAATATATTTAGCTGTAACAAATTAGAGTATTTTTTCTAAGTTGGTCCAACGTATAATTTTTTTCAGTGTATTTATATTTATATGTTTATCGTGTTTTAAAAAATACTACGCCGCTGACTTGGACCTGGGTACAGTATTTGGTCCTGCCCTGGGTAAACATCAGAATCAGAATCAGAATCATCCTTATTGGCCAGGTTCGAACATTGTCCAACAAGGAATTTGACTCAGGCAGTTTCGCTCTTTGGTGATAAAATAAAATAAACAATAAAACAAAGATACAGAATAAACAGTATAAACATTTAAGGTGCAACAGTTTGAGGTAGAGAGAGAAAAGAAAAGAAAAAGGGACAGTTCTGAATAAAAATAAACATAACCTATTTACAATTTTACTGGGCAATTATACAAAATAAATATGTGTGAAATGACAATGAAGAACCTTGAACCTTAAACCTTGAAGTGCGTCCAAGTGATATTGTGACTTAGATGAAAAACAGATTTTATGGAAAAATAATGCTTAAAACCAGGAAATTCCACGGCATGTACATAGATTTTTCTTGTCACAGTTGGCTCCTGAGCAACTGGGTAAATGCCATGTCCCCAGCGTGAAATACATAATGCAGAAACGCAGGGACACAGTAGAGACATCAGTTTTGATACTTCAACATGCTGGGAATACAGATTCCTTCGTCCAGATTTGGTGAGGAAACAGAGACAACTGACATGCAGCTGAAAGAAGGATGGAGAGTCGAGGAAACGAAACAAGATGCTTCGTTCTTCAGCCACATTATTGTTAGGATTTTATGAAATTGTTTAAAGGTTTGAAGGGTTTTTCTATAAGATTCTGGTGGTTACTCTCAACACAGGAACACATGGTTTCTATGACTAGATTGTTTTGCTGAGTTCTTCTTTAGGTGAGGACAAAGAAGAGAAACAGATGTTTTAAAACATATAGGTTCCATCCTGTTTTTCTCAAAGTTTTAGTGATCTTATTTGCTGATTTAACATCTCAAGTAAGAAATGTCATGGAAAAAATTCAAACATGATCTACTTTATAATGAAAGGTCGATAGCTGTGGGAAGCAGGATAGTGGGGGGGAGATCAACAGCTGTGTAAATGCAAAATACTAACAATGGCCGGCTGCGAGAAAGTAATTATAGAAGATGAAGATGCATATGAAAGGGCCACATCTCTTTTGTCGTTTAAACCATATGTTAATCAGGTTTGTAAAATAGCATTTTTCCATTTCCGTAATATTGCAAAGATTAGGAAAATCTTCTCGCAGAGTGATGCAGAAAAACTAGTTCATGCGTGTATCTTCTAGACTGGATTACTGTAATGTGTTGTTAGCAGGATGTCCAAGTAATTTGCTGAATAGGCTCCAGCTGATCCAAAATGCAGCAGCACGAGTGCTGACAGGAATCAGCAGGAGAGACCACGTCTCTCCAGTGTTAGCGTCGCTCCATTGGTTACCCGTAAAATTCAGAATCCAATTTAAAATTGTATTACTTGCGTATAAAGCCCAAAACGGCTTAGCTCCGCATTATTTGCAAGACCTGATAGTGCCTTATGTTCCTGGCAGAGCTCTCTGCTCTCAGAGTGCAGGTTTACTCGTAGTTCCTAGAGTATCTAAATGTAGATTTGGAGGGCGGGCGTTCTGCTATCAGGCACCACTACTATGGAACCAACTTCCAATCTGGGTTAAGGAGGCTGACACCACCTCCACCTTTAAAACTAAACTTAAAACCTTTCTGTTTAGTAAAGCCTATAGTTAGTGTTTAGTAAACCTCTAGCTGGTGTTGGTAAATCTCTAGGTAGTGTAAACTCTAGTGTGTTAGAGTCGCTCCTGTAGTTTCTTGTGCTGGCCCCCCCTTTTTCTCCTCTTTTTTCTCTTTTGTCCATGTTGCAGCATCCTCTGCCGGTGGCGAAGAGCATCTCTGAATGCAAAACACTGGATCCTGCAGTGTGGGAGTGAGAGGGGCAGGGTAACGGCCCGGGCAGGCGGGGGAGAGGTTTGTCCCTCAAGACTCCTCTCCCTGGCCCTGCCCTTCTCAACCTTTCCCCGACCCTGCACCCCAACCTGGGACTTGATGATTGGGCCGGAGCTTCGGGAGCTGCGTGCTGGACTGCGGTCCCCACCCCTGGTCATCCCGTTGCTGCTTCCACCTGCCTGCTGTGCTGCTGATGTCCCTGACCCACCAGTCTGGCCTTCGGCAGGAGGGTCCCCCCTTATGAGCCTGGTCCTGGTCCAGGTTTCTTCCTCCTAAAGGGGAGTTTTTCTTGCCACTGTTTGGCTTAAGGCTTTTCTCCCACTATGGGAGTTTTTACCTGCCATTGTTTATGTAATAATTGCTTGGGGGTTCATGTTCTGGGTCTCTGGAAAGCGTCTAGAGACAACTTTTGTTGTAATAGACGCTATATAAATAAAATTGAATTGAATTGAATTGAATTGAATTGAATTTTGTAATGTATGCTTTCCTCTAAGAGAACTAGCACCTATGTGTCGGATGCAGAGGGGCCACAGTGAGTGCGTTTAGAGAATGGGAAGATAAAGACATGGTTTAGAGGCTGAATTTCTCATTTATTTAGCAAAAACTATCAAAAGCTTGTTTTTAAGACATTCAAGGCCTGTTTAAAATAGGTATTAGATGCCATAATAGGTCCCCTTTAACCCTTGTGCTGTCTTCGGGTCAAGGAAGGAGGAAGGGAAGAAGGGAGGAAAGAAGGAAGGAAGGAAGGAAGGAAGGAAGGAAGGAAGGAAGGAAGGAAGGAAGGAAGGAAGGAAGGAAGGAAGGAAGGAAGGAAGGAAGGGAGGGAGGGAGGGAGGGAGGGAGGGAGGGAGGGAGGGAGGGAGGGAGGGAGGGAGGAAGGAAGGAAGGAAGGAAGGAAGGAAGGAAGGAAGGAAGGAAGGAAGGAAGGAAGGAAGGAAGGGAGAAAAGAGCAAGGGAAGAAGGAAGGAGAGAGCAGGAGGAAAGAATAATTAGGTAATTTTGACCCGAAGACAGTACAAGGGTTAAGGATCTTTACTTTACTTTGTGCAATTTGTGCGATATATATGGCTGAAAGTGTGACATGTTTAGGTTTCTTTCCCCACAGATGTCTCCATAGATAAGGTTCAACATCTGCACCTACAACCTACAAAACACCTCCCTTTTCAGTATAAATAGGGCTGGATCGATGATAAAAGTGAACCTCCGGCTGGAAAACATTGTTCATGATATAATAAAAGCTTGTTTTTGATCCTGTTCACTGGTTTCCTTATGGTGCACCAGACAAACGAACACGAGGATCTTTCATTATACACAGCAAAAAATAATGACAACCTGCAAATGGTGCTTAGTCATCGGACAGCTGGCGCTCCGACCCCGTGCCGAGGTCTCGTCGCCGCTCGAGTGTGTTCTACCTCGCCGAGTGGCGGAGAGGACCCGGCACTGGCGTTTACTCAGCGCTGAGACAGATAGTCATTAGGGGGGTAAACATTCACTTAAGCCTGAGCGTGCTCATCGATGCCACTCAGGGGTCTCTGGGAGGAGTGATCAGGGAGAAGCACGAGGCGGAGGATTTAATTAGCCCAGATCCTGACAGCCTTTGACGATGCTTTGTCACGGGGCTGTTTGCGTTACCTTTGCTTATGGTGAGCAAAACTCTGCATCAGTTTACTCTGGATCGTACGTTAAATACACACCGCACTGTGACCCAGGGAGACGATGTCATCAGGGCCGCCCCAAGCCTCCATGGGGCCCTGTTTTTTTTTTTTTTTTTCACAATTCTTTATTTCAAATTGTCAATAATACATTATAAAACAAACAAAACATATATAGAAACAGTTGATGCCAGGGGATTAGTTACAGACAGAAATTATAGATCAGTTCAAAAAAATGTTATACATAGTACATAACTTAGTGGTTTGGATGGCTTTTCTATTTTTAGAATATTGGATTGTTGCAATGTATTGTTTGAATTCATTTTTAAAGGGAAAGATGGAATGTGATTAGAGAATTTAGATTTGTGAATATGACATTTTGCAAGTAAGAAAATTAAATTGATGATGTAAAATTGATTTGCTTTGCTAGAGGTGTAAGGAAAGAATCCAAACAATACATTTTCATATGAGAGGGAGAAATTAGAGATATTTAGAGGGCAAACTCCATGGGGCCGTGTTGAGCCGCATTTTGTAATAACGGTGCATTTTGTAATACATTTTGCCGCATTATGTAATAAGTTATTACATTTTGAGAAGATTATTACAAAATGCACTTGCAACTTTTTTATTCTCTAGAAAATGTAATAATTATGTAATAATTCTAAAGCATAGTTTATTTGTTTGTTATTGGCCTATATAATTCCAAACTTCAAATAGGCAACTAAAGTTATATTTGGAGTATTATACATACAGTAGATTTATTGGGCTACATAGCTCTAAATGAAATTGCATAAAAAAACAACAAAAGTCACTTGTATAAATTAATTGTTAAACAAACAACAATAATAGGTATTATTACATAATGCACCATGTTATTACATTTCCTAGAAAATAAAAAAGTTGCATTTTATAATAATCTTCTCAAAACGCAATAACTTATTACATAATGTGGCAAATTTTATTACAAAATGGGGCAGTTTATTACAAAATGAAATGAAAAAGTTATTAAGTTTTGGACGTTTATTACAAAATGCACCGTTATTACAAAATGCGGCTCAACAGGCCCTAAGCAAAATTAGATGTTGGGGCCCAACATCTGTTACTGCCAATAATACTGATTATGGATCATTCACACACCCACTATAAATTTATTTCATGTTCTTCCCTGTCATTACAAATACACTTGTAAAACTAGATGTAAGAACTTTTTGTTGTAGTTAGATTGTAATCCACAGGGATTAAGACCATGGAAGCTACAACAGATTAACAAACCTGCAAAAAAATCTTTCAATTAATATTGATCAAAGTCAGTAGCTGCCGTTACTGGCCACACAGAGAAGCAACAGATAAAAGGTCAAAGGTCACAGTTTCAGCAGTGTTGTTTCCATCATCCTATTCTCAGCCTAGCAGGTTTTTACCATCTATGGTTTTTAATCTAAAATGGAGCAAATTCAGCTACAAGAGCGGCCTGGGGTTGATTTACACTTACGGTAATATTTGAAGTGATATAGTTCTAAGTGTGATACTGAGTGTCATCTACAGTGTAGGCCTACTAAAAGAAACAAAATAATCAAATAGATAATTTATAAACCATTTACTGTAAACATGTTATCTACATTATTTTTGGTTTTTAATAAACTGCAACAGGAATGTGCAACAACAATTTGAAGTGGAACAACAAAAATTAAGTAGTACTACAAAAACTAGAACTATAATTAAAATTTGATACTGAAAAAAAAAAAAATTGAAACTGTAAAACATTTTCAGATTCAAATCTTAGTTTTTCAATTACAATTTTATTTTCAAATTAGCAAAACTTTTGGACTTGGAGATCTTTTTTTCGCAGTATTTCGCAGAAATAAAAAGATCTGAAACTGAAAAAAAAAAATTGAAACTGTAAAAAAAATAAGTTCATGATCAAAACTTGAATTTTCCGGTTCAAATCTTAGTTTTTTAATTACAATTTTATTTTCAACTTAGCAAAACTTTTGGCCTTGATTTGGCTCCATAGCTCCGGATATCTGATATTCTTCAGTTATCACTCTAAATGAGATCCGATGCTTTAGACAATGCATGGTTTTTATTTCATGCTAAATGGTGCAGTGAGCCAGTAAAAGGCCTTTTTGTCTGAAGTATTAATTGCTAGCAGACACTTGTGAAGAAAGAGAACTCTGTGGGGTCAGAGAGACACATAATGTGAAGATTAAAGAAGGCAGTGGTGTGAGCAGCTTTAATCACAACGTTGATTACTTCTCGCTCATTTGGGTCACTGGTCCTGCCATTAATCAGCATAAGAAACCTTTCTCCTCTTGTCTGATTCTCCAGCGGAATCATCGTCATGCGTGTTTTACTCAAGTTGAACAGGTCTGTACCAGTTTTTAATTAAAAAAGAAGCATTTATATAGTTTTTTTGAATAATTAACTAACAAAGACATAAGAAATTGGAGTTGTGTGTTATGAGCTTAAGTGTGTTATGGTCGTGCCTTAGAGGCAGATCCGATCACATTATGCTCCCGATGAATGCAGAAAAGCAGGAAATTACAAGGGGTTCACTTTTTTTCATGCAGCTCATCTCTTGATGTTTTTAAATCTTAACAATCATTTTGAAAAACAAACTGCTGCTTAATACAGCCTCTTTAAAGACTCTTCAGTTTGGGACTTCAGCGGAGTTCAGTGAATAATCAGTTAATGTCGCTCATGTTACAAAGGTGAATTTGTTGAAATAAAGGCTCTAAACTGAAGCTTGCAGCTTTACACCTGCACTTTGCAAAGAGTCTCTTGTGAAATGGCCCTGATGCTCGTCCAGTTCAGAGCAATTTGAACCGGTACGGAACATTCTGAACCCCTGACATCAGGCTGACTCACGCAGGAGCGTTCAAGAGCTTTTATTCACAACGTCTGATATGGATGCAGAACTGCTACGGTAATAACATTTACGTCGTTCACCACCGGAGCATCAGGGGGGCACAAAGCCGACTCCCAAGCCCAGATGAATGCCGAGGCCTGCGCCAGGAAGGGCGTCCAATCTACGCCAAACTACATGACCCATGAACGCCACGCGGAATCGGTGGAGGTCCAGTTTAAGAATGACCACGAGCAGTGCACGGTGGGAACCGGCTGCTGTTGGACGAGGAAGGAGCGAGGAAGACTCAGAGTCAGGACTCTGAATTGGCGCTTTTCCACTAGAACAGGGGTCGGCAACCCGAAATGTTGAAAGAGCCATATTGGACCAAAAACACAAAAAACAAATATGTCTGGAGCTGCAAAAAATGAAAAGTCTTGTATAAGCCTTAGAATGAAGACAACACATGCTGCATGTTTCTATATTAGTTAGAACTGGGGGAAGATTTTTTTTTCATTATGCACTTCGTGAAAAAAGTCGAAATGTCGAGAAAAATGTCGAAATGTCGAGAAAAAATTGAAATGTCGAGATTAATGTTGAAGTACAATCTCGAGAAAAAAGTCGAAATGTCGAGAAAAAAGTCAAAATGTCGAGATTAATGTTGAAGTACTATGTCGAGAAAAAGCCGAAATGTTGGGAAAAAAGTCAAAATTCCGAGAAAGAAAGAAAAGAAGAAAAAAAGAGAAAAAAGAAAAAAAAGAAAAGAAAAAAAGAAAAAAAAAAGTTCAAACATTTTTGAAAAAGCTCCAGGAGCCACTAGGGCGGCCCTAAAGAGGCGCATGTGGCTCTAGAGCCGCGGGTTGCCGACTCCTGCACTAGAACCTACTCAGCCCGACTCCACTCTCCCCCACTCGGTTTGGCTCTTTCCCACTCGGGATCTAACGTGCCGAGTAGATACTTTTTCCGTAACTACTCTGTTGAGGTTCTAAGCGGCTGAGTCGGGCTGAATCTGACATCATCAAACTACACACTAACATTTCAGGATCTTGTCAATTTCAATACAGCACAAATAATGTTCAAAGCAAAGAATAATTCATTACTAGGACATTTACAGGGGTTTTTTTGAAAGAGAGTGAGGTTACAACCTCAGGGGTCAGTTTGATTTTAAAGTTCTCAACAGACGCACAAACACTGAAGAGCTTCTGTATGTCGACTTGCGGAGAAAAACTGTGGAACAGTCTGATCTTGGAGCTAAAACAAAGTTAAAACATATCACAATTTAAAAAAAAGATAGGGTTATTGCACTATTACAGGATGGATGTTCTGCTTTCTTTCTATTGTTTTATATTAATTTATAAAATTTTAAGTTAAGCAGGACAGGTTTCTGTTTAAGAAAGATACTTATTTTATTCAGTTTGTTTTGTTATTTTGTATTAAAGTGAATTGCTGGATAATAATTGTTTTCCATGTTTTCATGGAATTCAAAAATATGCATCTAATTCAATTCATGTTCAAGTCAAATAGTTGAAAAAAACGTTTCACTCACAAAAAAAGGGGCTAAAAAAATTCACCGCGCCAGGAAGGGTGAACTAGAGGAAAGGGGGCGTGGTCACAAGTGTTTATTGGTTGCTTAGCAATGCGTGTTTGTTTCTGTTAGTTGTCAACTGTCAGTTGAGTTGTCAGTTGGATTCTGCTGTCACGGAATAAAGACGTGTTTTACCAACCTCTGGAGTCGAGCCTCATCCTGACACATTGGTGACCCCTTGTTTGAACATGTTTGAGGAAACAGAAGACATCTCGTCCTCATCTCATCGGCCTCCGCAGCCCGCAAGTTCCGCTGCGGCTTTGAGGCTCCCTGAGTTTTGCCAGTAGGACCCCAGCTCCTGGTTCGAGCATATCGAGGCGCTGTTCCATCTGCGGGGAATCACGGAAGATGATTCCCGGTATCATCTGGTCGTCGTCGTGTTGTTTGCGTGTTTGTTTCTGTTAGTTGTCAACTGTCAGTTGAGTTGTCAGTTGGATTCCGCTGTCTTGGAATAAAGACCTGTTTTACCAACCTCTGGAGTCGAGCCTGAGCATGGAACTAAAACAAAGTTAAAATATATCACAATTTAAAAAAAGATACAAAAAAACATTCTATTCAAAATACAGATGCGAATAAACATGTAGATATGAACATTTATTAATATATGTAGATATATAGATTTATATTATGGATATAGATATGTTATATGTAGGTATGTATATTGTTATATTATACGTACAGAATGTATATATCTATTAATATATATATTGATTTATAGATATATGTAGATATGTCGATATATAGATTTATAGTATTTGTTATGTATATATATTGGGGGTAAATATATGAACTAGTATATATAGTATCTACTCTTATATAGTTAATGAAGTATATTATTTCACTCACAAAAAAAGGGGCTAGAAAACTTGGGGAAGGGTGAAGGCAATCGGGTTGATGAGGTGTCCCATTTATTTTTCAGGGAGTTGGCAACCCTAATTTCCACTCCTCCGTGTTCTGAATGACATTTGTTGATTCTTGTTTGATTGAGGATCTGGTTACGTCACATGCTCCATTTCCCTTATTGGTTGTCTATCCAGTTTCTTCTGCCTCCGTTGGGACCGGCGGGCCAGGCTACTAAACAGCTCACTATCATTTTTAATCATGTTTCTTTTACCTATATATTAACAGCACTGATTTATAAGTTGTCATCACGACTTACCGGTTTTAATTTGGTCTAATTTCCCTTCCAGGTGCCGGTTAGAGCTTCCGTCAAGGGCTTGGGCCGGCACTCGTGCGTTTCCTCGCAGACTCCCCAGGTGCTCAGAACTTTCCTCTTGTTGCCTCTCCCGCCGAATTGCTCAGACATTTATGTATTCAGTCATGACTGCAGTGCAGGCCCGATGTGTTTATGCTCGCTTGCATGTGTGTGTATATAATATGATAAGGAGCCTGTGGGAAATCATTCCCAACTGTCAAAACTGCTCGACTTTTCACCTCATCAGGGAGTTGAGTTCATTTGCAGAAGAAAAATTGTTATTTGCAAGTGCGGCTACTTCAGTCGAGAAACCATTAACTCCAAAGATTGAAATATATAGAGTCTTGCATAGTAAAGAGTGAACATTATTGCATTTTTATTGAGTGGGGAGACGCAGGCCTAACAAGCAGATGGCGAACTCCAATATATCTAACTTTAAACATGTTTTGCTTGCAGTAATTACAGTATGTTCCAGTTTTCTTGGGAGTGAATGTCACCCAGCAAGATGAAAGGAACTCAGACAAACAAAAAAAGATGCACGTGTCAATGCTGGATGTGAATATTAATAAACTATAGCTTGTGGTATATAAAAGTGCATGCATTTTACAGCAAGCCCCACAGAGTGATGTGCACTCAGTGACTAACACTTCTCTGCAGGAATGAAGCTTTTCTTTTTGTTAAATTCTCCCCTTACATAATGGCATCCTGCAATGGACTGCTGCATTCTGTGAGTTAGAAACAAGTCTTACGTTGTGACTCATGACATCATCTCCTGTAATCTTTTGGGTTGTTAAATCTTTTCCGTGGTATATATAGATTTCTAAAGCTCTGAAACCCGTTTCTCTCACGATGAAACTTGTCCAGCAACTCCAAGTGTCTAACGACCATGAAGAATTAGAGATCGTGTAATGACTGTCATGCAAATTCCAAATGATCATGTAAAATGGTGAGGCATTACCACGGCTGGGGTAGTCGCTCCCTTTTTATGCTCAGCCAAAAGATTCCTCTTTGTTCGGCTGAGGTGGGTGCAGGGCCGGTTCTATAAAATGATGACTAGGGCTGCATCTCAGATCAGAGGGGGTGCACATGCCCGGCACGTTATTCAACACTAAATTATGCATTTTCCCATAATTTCAAGCGGAATTATACTAGCAAAACAAGAATATTTAAAGTGTATTTCAAATGCTTTATTGCAGCAATATTGCTGCAGAACAAAGAAAATGCTACATTTAGTCTGGGCTACCTCACCCATCAGACAATCTAGCAACAGAAAATAAAACATAGAAAAATAATTAACAAAAATAAATATAACCATAAATATAAACTTGCTTGCGTCGTTGTGCTTGAACCACTTCCGAATATCCATCGTTACTTTGTGTTAATGGAGCAGCAGAGAGCAGCGTCTTGCTGGTGCAGGAAACTGCGCGCTGGACGCAGATCAGTGACGTACACTGGCTGATTTATGGTTCTGCGTTGCACCAACGCAGAGCCTACAGCGAAGGGTACGCGGGGACGCGAACATACAGTGCGCGTCGCCGCATACCCTACGCCGTAGGCTACGCCGTCGATTTAACGCGGAACCATAAATCAGGCTTAACGTGCGCGCATTTCTCAGTTTTCTTTTCGTCTTTTCAACTGAGCATGCAAACACATAAACTGAGGGTGCAATGCTTATGCACCCTCGTAGAACCGGGCCTGGGCTGAGCTGGGTGGAGTAAAGTCTCATAAACACGGTAGACAGTTTATCTGCCTTGCTGCCGTTAGTCATCGTCGTTAACCTTGCATGAAACCTCCTTGTTCTGTTTTTTTTTTTTTTTTTAAGAATTAAGGGCAAGGGCAACAATCTGCGGGACTGAAAAGCAAACAATCCACCAGCAATGGAGAGACTTTGTGCAGAATAAACACTCCGGTGCTGCTGGAATGACATTGTCTCCGTTTATAGAGAACATAGGTCAGGAACAGAGCAGGTCCAGACTCTGGCTGCTGATAAATGACCTTAGCGAGCCATTTCTGGCTGCAACATCCAGGTGAAATCCCCCAGAGCTCTGCTACAGTCATGTACTTGAGGCATGCATCTTGTTTACAGGCCTGACTGAGCAGTCACCGCCAGGGCAAACGTCACCAGAGACTGGAAGTTGCCCAAAATGCTCAAAACTCCAAAGTGACTTTGTTACGTATATTTAACCACTGAAATATGCCTCCCACATCCACCTTTTGAAAAGTTACACTAGTGATGGATAAGCCCTGAATGCAGGCATTGTGACGTAGAATTGTCAAACTGGTTCGATTCACCGCACGAATCGGCACAGATTACTTTTGTAATATTGTATTTGACCCGGTCTTTGTACGTTTTGACCGTATAGAAACATAATTCTCAGTGAGTATGGAGTCCGGGGCCCTCTATTAAGGGCTGTCCGGTCTCTGTATGATCGGAGCAGGAGTCTGGTTTGCATTGCCGGCAGTAAGTCAGACTTGTTCCCGGTGCATGTTGGACTCCGGCAGGGCTGCCCTTTGTCACCGGTCCTGTTCATAATTTTTATGGACAGGATTTCTAGGGGCAGCCAGGGGCCGGAAATGATCCGGTTTGGGAACCACAGCATTTTGTCTCTGTTTTTTGCAGATGATGTTGTCCTGTTGGCTTCATTGGACCGGGACCTTCAGCATGTACTGGGGCGGTTTCAGGCCGAGTGCGACGCGGCAGGGATGAGAATCAGCACCTCCAAGACCGAGGCCATGGTTCTCCACCGGGAAAGGGTGGCGGGCCTTCTCCGGTTGGGTGGAGAAGTCCTGCCTCAGGTGGAGGAGTTCAAGTATCTCGGGATCTTGTTCACGAGTGAGGGAACGATGGAGCGGGAGATTGACAGACGGATCGGTGCAGCGTCCGCAGTTATGCGGTCGATGTACCGGACCGTCGTGGTGAAGAAGGAGCTGAGTCGAAAGGCGAAGCTCTCGATTTACCGGTCAATCTACGCACCTACCCTCACCTATGGTCATGAACTTTGGGTAGTGACCGAAAGGACAAGATCGCGGATACAAGCGGCCGAGATGAGTTTCCTCCGCAGGGTGGCTGGACGCTCCCTTAGAGAGAGGGTGAGGAGTTCGGTCACCCGGGAGGAGCTCGGAGTCGAGCCGCTGCTCCTTCACATCGAGAGGAGTTAGCTGAGGTGGCTTGGGCATCTGTACCGGATCCTCCTGGACGCCTCCCTAGGGAGGTGTTCCAGGCATGTCCCTTCTCCCTAGGGAGGTGTTCCAGGCATGTCCCTCCGGGAGGAGACCCCGGGGAAGACCCAGGACACGCTGGAGAGACTATGTCTCTCGGCTGGCCTGGGAACGCCTCGGACTCCCCCCGGAAGAGCTGGAGGAAGTGTCTGGGGTGAAGGAAGTCTGGGCATCTCTATTGAGACTGCTGCCCCCGTGACCCGGGAACGGATAAGCGGTGGACGATAGATGGATGGATGGCTGAATTGTGCTATACAAATAAACCTGCCTTGCCTTGCCTAGTATTGTTCCTTTCATCCAAACATTATTTCTAATGAAATATGTTGACAGTCAGACACTAAGTGTTAAATGTTTATGAACGCCTGAACACTCAAACACACTGAATCATCAAATAGTCTTTGACAGCTTTCCAAAAGCGACTCTTTATGACATTTGTCCTTTTAAAAACAGACTGATTACATGCGTAGAGGCAACAAAGAAACAGGATTTGAACTTTTAACTCAGGCTGTCATATTATTTTACCTCTTTTCTTATCATTTTATTTCATTGTATTCGTTATTTACTGTTTAATTGTGTCTTGCCGCTTTTAATGTTGATGTAAAGCACTTTGAATTACCTTGTGTTGAACTGTGCTATACAAATAAACTTGCCTTGCCTTGTCTTGCCTACCTTCTTTTTCAAATCCTCAAAACTGAAAGTGCACTCGATGAACACATCCTCTGCCAAGCCTGCTGCCTGACTTTAAAGATTTGAAAAAGTGATACTCTGGAAAATGCAATGCAGTCTCCGCCCACTCATGAAATTCAGAGAGGGAGTCTGCAAAGTCCCGCTGACACACAAAGAGTGCTGAGAAATATGTATCTCAACCTTGCTGCAGGAATGAAGAGGCACGATGAATAAATGGTGCAATCGAGCCCATCAATGCTTGTTGTGCAAGTGTGTAACTATCAGAGCCAGCGATGAGGAATGAGAAGGTGGTTCTGGATGCGTCGGGGTCAGTGTCACGGTCAGGGTCGCAGGCTGGGCTTCAGCACGGGTTTAAAATGTAAAACCTTGAAACACGGAATGAAAACATTAACGCGTCTTTATGTGCCGAAGGTTCGTGGAGCTCTGAGTGGAGAAAAACGTTGGATATAATACAGTAAATATTGAACTTTTGAATTGCTGGATTACTCTGCACAAAATGTTTGCATTCATTTTACAGTCATTGTTTGCCCATATTATAAATAACCTTGTTGAGGTCATCGTTGTTTTGGGGGAGAAGCCGGAGCAGCTCGCTCGTTATGCTGTAATGACATGCAAACTGTATCTGAGGAAAATCCTTTGAATCTTTTTTCCTCTTCTCTTCTCAAGTCTGTGCAACCGTCACCCCAAATAAACGGCACAAATGAAGACAATTCAAATCCCTGAGCCCGTGACCTTCCAAAGTGTGTGGACTTTTGAGTCATTTGCGAGCTGTACTTGAGAGTCAAAATCATCTCCGTCTATAAAATCTGATAAATCTTATTTATACAACACTGAAATATTTTGATTTACTAAGACCTGGAAACAGGCATTGTGGCATAGAATTGTCAAATTGGTTTAATTCACCGTACGAATTGTTATGGATTACTTTTGTAATACTGTATTTGATACTGTGCTTTTTATTATTTTACCTCTTTTCTTATCATTTTATTTCATTTTATTTGTTATTTACTGTTTAACTGTGTCTTGCCGCTTTTAATGTTGATGTAAAGCATTTTGAATTACCTTGTGTTGAATTGTGCTATACAAATAAACTTGCCTTGCCTTGCCTTAATAACACGTAATAAACGTCAGATTTGTCGCATACTGTATTTCTCCAACTTGTTTCACACAAAGCACACAATAGGTGGGTGTATTGCTTTCCTTCTGTATGTATTTGTTTAAAGGGACAAAGTCCTCACACGATCATAATTAAACATCATTTGTCCTATCAATGCTGATATAGATCCCACATGTGATAGATGCAGCCGGGCCCCTGCTACTCTTCTGACTTGTCCTAAACTTTATTTATTTTGGCAAAACATCTTTGAGACTTTTTCCTAAATATGTGGGAAAACGGTCAAGCCGTCACCATAAATTGCTCTGCTTGGCTCCTGCGGCCTCTCCTCTCTTTATGCGGCGGGAAACCAACATGGTGGCCTTTTGTTCCCTCCTGGCTACAGTAGGAGACTGGTTTTGTTTGGATGGAAAGACTCTGATCCACCATCGTCTCATCACTGGATCAGAGAAGTCATGGGTCATCTCAAACTGGAAAAGATCAGGTACTCTGTTAAGGGATCCACTGAGACATTTTATAGGATCTGGCAGCCTTTCCTGAACTTTGTGGAGGGTATGGATGCTGATAATATGATGTAAAGGTTTTCATTCATTTTCATTTATATTGGCCTTGTGTCTGATGATTATCTGGCAATAGAGGGTCTGCATTGACCTCACTTCCCCACTGGACCAGCCCCCTTACTGGCACTGAGAGACAAAACATCCAACTGGCAAAAATGGCTGCAATTAGTGGAGAAGACGGGATAACAGCCGATTATCGGCTTAAATTACCGTCAGTTGGACTTGACGGTGACCCGTACAGTTACCAAGAACCAGTGGTCCATGGATATTAATATTTGGCCACGAATCGAGTTTCCTGATATTCATACTTAATTTCTACGCAAAGCAAAGCTTGAAGGCATACAAAAGTCTTGACGCTTGGTCCAACTTCAAGGCAGGATTTGTTGTAGAAATTAAAGTGCACACACTCACGCACACTCACACACATATATATATATATATATATATATATATTTATATATATATATATATATATATATATATATATATATATATATATATATATATATATATATATATATATATATATATATATATATATATTCATGCATGCACACATACACACACATAGCCACACATATACATACACACACACACACACTTAGCCACACACACACGCACACACACACATACAGCCACTCAGTCATATACATATACACACACATGCACACACATACACAGCCACACAAACATATACATACACACACACACACACACATACACACACACAAACACACACACACACACACACACACACACACACACACACACACACACACACACACACACACAATTGCTGCTCGTGTTTTGGTCGGCTCCGTGTCGGTTTTGTGTTTCGTTTGTGGTCTTTGTTGCGGATTTCCAGTGCTCGACGTGAGGCCTCCATGTGTTCCTGCTTCCTGGATTGGCAGTGGATGTCACCCACCCCCCGCCCCCCAACCCCTCTTGTTTGTTTTCTTTTTTCTTCTTGTTTTTGTTTCTCTTTTCTGTTTGACTGTATGGTCCTGTTATAATGATAATTAAAGCTGCAAGCAGCGATGAACGGGCCCTCGCACTCACGTCCACCGCCCCCCATAAGCATATCAGAAATGACAACACCCACGACTCTCTATGTCAAACCATTCAAAAGTTATAGCAGAAAATCGGGACAACCAATCAGAAGAAGGGGCGGGGCTAATTAAGGCCAACGAAGCTTAAGGACTCATTACAGAGTCCCATGACACCACCCACGACTCTCTATGTCAAACCATTCAAAAGTTATGGCAGAGAAAAGTATTCTAGGGGGCGCTGTTGAACCGTTAGCCACGCCCATTAATGCAAACCATGAAATATCAAATTTATCGCCAAATCTGGCTTGCATGCAAAATTTGGTGACTTTTGGAGAACTATCAAATATTGACCAATCACATGAAGGGGGGGTGCGCCTTTTGGCGTCTAGCGTCGCCACAGTAACACTTTTGAAAGAGAAAAGTAATGCGTGGTGTCGGAGGATGGAGACGCACATTTTGATGTATAACACACCTGGGTGCTCGTTACGGTTCGGGCCGTATTAACTGCCGAAGGAATGGCATAAATTTCGCCAAAATGACACGATTAATTCAAAATGGCCGACATCCTGTTCGGTTTCGGGCATGACTCCAAGAGACTTTTCTTTAAGTTGTGCAATGATACAGGTGTGTACTGATTTTCGTGCATGTAGGTCAATCCGTATCGTGGGGCTTGAGGCACAAAGTTTTCCGGGGGGCGCTGTTGAGCCATTTTGCCACGCCCATTAATGCAAACCATAAAATATCAAATTTTTCGCCAGGCCTGGTTTGCGTGCAAGATTTGGTGCCTTTTGGGGAACTATCAAATATGGACCAATCAGATGAAGGGGGGGTGCGCTTGTTGGCGTCTAGCGTCGCCACGGTAACACTTTCGAAAGAGAAAAGTAATGCGTGTAGTCGCAGGATGGAGACGCACATTTTGATGTATAACACATCTGGGTTCACGATACGGTTCGGGCTGAATTAACTCTTGAAGGAATGGCATATATTGCTCCAAAATTACGCAATTAATTCAGAATGTTCAAAATGGCCGACTTCCTGTTCGGTTTCGGCCATGGCGCCAAGAGACTTTTCTTTTAGTTGCGACATGATACAGGTGTGTACCGATTTTCGTTCATGTACGTCAAACCGTATTATGGGGCTTGAGGCACAAAGTTTTTTCTGTCAAACCAATCAGATGAAGGGTGGGCGCGCTTTTTGGCGTCTAGCACCGCCACGGTAACGCTTTTGAAAGAGAAAAGTAATGCGTGTTGTCGCAGGATGGAGACGCACATTTTGATGTATAACACACTTGGGGGCACGTAACGGTTCGGGCTGAATTAACTTTGGAAGGAATGGCATAAATTTTGCCAAAATGACACGACTAATTCAAAATGGCCGACATCCTGTTCGGTTTCGGGCATGACCCCAAGAGACTTTTGTTTAAGTTGTCCCATGATACAGGTGTGTACCGATTTTCGTGCATGTACGTCAAACCGTATCGCGGGGCTTGAGGCACAAAGTTTTCAAGGGGGCGCTGTTGAGCCATTTTGCCACGCCCATTAATGCAAACCTTTAAATATCAAATTTTTCGCCAGGCCTGACTAGGGTGCAAAATTTGGTGACTTTTTGGGCATGTTAAGGGGGGCAAAAAGGCCTTCACTTTGTCAGGAAAATAATAATAATAATAATTAAAGCTGCAAGCAGCGATGAACGGGCCCTCGCACTCACGGCCACCGCCCCCCATAAGTATCAGAAATGACACCACCCACGACTTCCTATGTCAAACCATTGAAAAGTTATAGCAGAAAAAAGGGACAACCAATCAGAAGAAGGGGCGGGGCTAATTCAGGCCAATGAAGGTCAAGGACTCCATACAGAGTCTGATGACACCACCCACGACTCTCCATGTCAAACCATTCAAAAGTTATAGCAGGAAATAGGGACAACCAATCAAAAGAAGGGGCGGGGCTAATTTTCACCAATTATGGTCAAGGACTCAATACCGAGTCCCATGACACCACCCATGACTCTTTATGTCAAACCATTCAAAAGTTATGGCAGAGAAAAGTTTTCCGGGGGGTGCTGTTGAGCCATTTTGCCACGCCCATTAATGCAAACCATGAAATATCAAATTTATCACCAGGCCTGGCTTGCGTGCAAAATTTGGTGACTTTTGGAGAACTATCAAATATGGACCAATCAGATTAAGGGGGCACGCTTTTTGGCGTCTAGCATCGCCACGGTAACACTTTTGAAAGAGAAAAGTAATGCGCGTAGTCGCAAGATGGAGACGCACATTTTAAGGTATAAGTCACCTGGATGCACGTTACGGTTCGGGCCGTATTAATTGCCGAAGGAATGGCATTAATTGCGCCAAAATTACACAATTAATTCAAAATGGCCGACTTCCTGTTCAATTTCGGCCATGGCGCCAAGAGACTTTTCTTTAAGTTGCGACATGATACAGGTGTGTACCGATTTTCGTTCATGTACGTCAAACCGTATTATGGGGCTTGAGGCTCAAAGTTTTTTCCCTCTGAACCAATCAGATGAAGGGTGGGCGCACTTTTTGGTGTCTAGCGTTGCCGCGGTAACGCTTTTAAATGAGAAAAGTAATGTGCGTCGTTGCAGGACAGGGACGCACATATTGATGTAGAAAAAAAAAAATTGCTGACAAAAAAGTGTGGATACTGCGGGAATCGAACTCTGATCTCTGACTCCAAAGACGGGAACACTCTGGCTGAGCTAAGACTCAGCTTGTCATTTCTATTTGACCTACTGACTTATGAGAGACCAACATATCGATATTTAGTAATGTAAGTCTGGAGCTGTTTTTTCTAATTTTTTTAAATATTTGTAAGTTATAAATATTAGTAAAACCCTACTATTTTAATTATTACTTTTTCTGTAACCATTCTGCCAAGGTTGTAACCGGGCTGAGCGGGGAATATTTTTGACGTCACCACATTACAGGGAGCTGATTGGTCGGGGGGCGGGGCCGTCATCACCCTACTCGCCACCGATTGGTCGGGGGGCGGGGCCGTCATCACCCTACTCGCCACTGATTGGTCGGGGGGCGGGGCCGTCATCACCCTACTCACCACCGATTGGTCGGGGGGCGGGGCCGTCATCACCCTACTCGCCACCGATTGGTCGGGGGGCGGGGCCGGCAGACGTTTGAATCAGGAAGCGGGAGTCAGCGCGAGAGCGACTGGCGGCTCGTGGCGATTTTATTATAAAAAAGGGACAACCAATCAGAAGAAGGGGCGGGGCTAATTCAGGCCAAAGAAGCTCAAGGACTCATTGCAGAGTCCCTTGACACCACCTACGACTTCCTATGTCAAACCATTCCAAAGTTATAGCAGAAAATCGGGACAACCAATCAGAAGAAGGGGCGGGGCTAATTAAGCCCAACGAAGCTTAAGAACTCATTACAGAGTCCCATGACACCAACCACGACTTCCTATGTCAAACCATTCAAAAGTTATGGCAGATAAAAGTATTCTAGGGGGCGCTGTT
Source organism: Cololabis saira (assembly GCF_033807715.1). Classification (NCBI taxonomy): domain Eukaryota; kingdom Metazoa; phylum Chordata; class Actinopteri; order Beloniformes; family Belonidae; genus Cololabis; species Cololabis saira. The sequence goes on from NC_084599.1 coordinate 40,700,527, forward strand.
GAGCCGTTAGGCCACGCCCATTAATGCAAACCATGAAATATCAAAGTTATCACCAAGTCTGGCTTGCATGCAAAATTTGGTGACTTTTGGAGAACTATCAAATATGGACCAATCACATGAAGGGGGGGCGCGCCTTTTGGCGTCTAGCGTCGCCACGGTAACACTTTTGAAAGAGAAAAGTAATGCGTGGTGTCGCAGGATGTAGACGCACATTTTGATGTATAACACACCTGGGTGCACGTTACGGTTCGGGCTGAATTAACTGCCGAAGGAATGGCATAAATTTCGCCAAAATGACACAATTTATTCAAAATGGCCGACATCCTGTTCGGTTTCGGCCATGGCTCCAAGAGACTTTTCTTTAAGTTGTGCCATGATACAGGTGTGTAGCGATTTTCGTGCATGTACGTCAAACCGTATTGTGGGGCTTGAGGCACAAAGTTTTCCGGGGGGCGCTGTTGAGCCATTTTGCCACGCCCATTAATGCAAACCATGAAATATCAAATTTATCGCCAGGCCTGGCTTGCATGCCAAATTTGGTGCCTTTTGGGGAACTATCAAATATGGACCAATCAGATGAAGGGGGGGTGCGCTTGTTGGCGTCTAGCGTCGCCACGGTAACACTTTTCAAAGAGAAAAGTAATGCGTGTAGTCGCAGGATGGAGACGCACATTTTGATGTATAACACATCTGGGTTCACAATACGGTTCGGGCTGAATTAATTCTCGAAGGAATGGCATATATTGCTCCAAAATTACGCAATTAATTCAGAATGTTCAAAATGGCCGACTTCCTGTTCGGTTTCGGCCATGGCGCCAAGAGACTTTTCTTTTAGTTGCGACATGATACAGGAGTGTACCGATTTTCGTTCAGGTACGTCAAACCGTATTATGGGGCTTGAGGCTCAAAGTTTTTTCTGTCTGAAGCAACGAGATGAAGGGTGGGCGCGCTTTTTGGCGTCTAGCGTCGCCACGGTAACGCTTTTGAAAGAGAAAAGTAATGCGTGTGGTCGCAGGAGGGAGACGCACATTTTGATGTATAACAATCCTGGGGGCACGTTACGGTTCGGGCTGAATTAACTTTCGAAGGAATGGCATAAATTTCGCCAAAATGACACGATTAATTCAAAATGGCCGACTTCCTGTTCGGTTTCGGCCATGTCGCCAAGAGACTTTTGTTTAAGTTGTCCCATGATACAGGTGTGTACCGATTTTCGTGCATGTACGTCAAACCGTATCGTGGGGCTTGAGGCACAAAGTTTTCAAGGGGGCGCTGTTGAGCCATTTTACCACGCCCATTAATGCAAACAATTAAATATCAAATTTTTCGCCAGGCCTGACTTGGGTGCAAAATTTGGTGACTTTTTGGGCATGTTAAGGGGGGCAAAAGGGCCATCACTTTGTCAGAAGAAAAATAATAATAATAATTAAAGCTGCAAGCAGCGATGAACGGGCCCTCGCACTCACGTCCACCGCCCCCCATAAGCATATCAAAAATGACACCACCCACGACTCTCTATGTCAACCCATTCAAAAGTTATAGCAGAAAAAAGGAACAACCAATCAGAGGAAGGGGCGGGGCTAGTTCAGGCCAATGAAGGTCAAGGACTCATTACAGAGTCCCATGACACCACCCACAACTTCCTATGTCAAACCATTCAAAAGTTATGGCAGAGAAAAGTATTCTAGGGGGCGCTGTTGAGCCGTTAGGCCACGCCCATTAATGCAAACCATTAAATATCAAATGTATCACCAGGCCTGGCTTGCATGCAAAATTTGGTGACTTTTGGAGAACTATCAAATATGGACCAATCAGATGAAGGGGACGAGCGCTTTTTCACGTCTAGCGTCGCCACGGTAACACTTTTGAAAGAGAAAAGTAATGTGCGTCGTCGCAGGAAAGAGACGCACATCTTGATGTAAAAAAAACACAAAATTTGCTTACAAAAATTTCAACATCCTGCCAGGCTCGAACTCCCAACCACCGGCACCAAAGATCGCAATGATCTGGTTGAGCTATATCTCAGCTTATACCTCACTTTGACTTACTGGCTTAGGACAGACCAAGATAGCGATATAATGTCTGGAACTTTTTTTTCCTAATTTTTTAAATATTTGTAAGGTATAAATATTAGTAAAACACTACTATTTTATTATTACTTTTTCTGTAACCATTCCACCGAGGTTCTAACCGGGCTGAGCACGGGACTATTTCTAACGTCACCACATTACAACAGCTGATTGGTCGGGGGGCGGGGCCGTCATCACCCTACTCGCCACTGATTGGTCGGGGGGCGGGGCCGTCATCACCCTACTCGCCACTGATTGGTCGGGGGGCGGGGCCGGCAGACGTTTGAATCAGGAAGCGGGAGTCAAACCATTAAAAAGTTATAGCAGAAAAAAGGGACAACCAATCAGAAGAAGGGGCGGGGCTAATTAAGGCCAACGAAGCTTAAGGACTCATTACTGAGTCCCATGACACCACCCACAACTTCCTATGTCAAACCATTCAAAAGTTATGGCAGATAAAAGTATTCTAGGGGGCGCTGTTGAGCCGTTAGGCCACGCCCATTAATGCAAACCATGAAATATCAAATGTATCGCCAAGTCTGACTTGCATGCAAAATTTGATTACTTTTGGAGAACTATCAAATATGGACCAATCAGATGAAGGGGACGAGCGCTTTTTCACGTCTAGCGTCGCCACGGTAACACTTTTGAAAGAGAAAAGTAATGTGCGTCGTCGCAGGAAAGAGACGCACATCTTGATGTAAAAAAAAACACAAAATTTGCTTACAAAAATTTCAACATCCTGCCAGTCTCGAACTCCCAACCACCGGCACCAAAGACCGCAATGATCAAGTTGAGCTATATCTCAGCTGATACATCACTTTGACTTACTGTATTAGGATAGTCCAAGATAGCGATATTATGTCTAGAACTTTTTTTTCCTAATTTTTTAAATATTTGTAAGGTATAAATATTAGTAAAACACTACTATTTTATTATTACTTTTTCTGTAACCATTCTACCGAGGTTGTAACCGGGCTGAGCACGGGACTGTTTCTAACGTCACCACATTACAACAGCTGATTGGTCGGGGGGCGGGGCCGTCATCACCCTACTCGCCACTGATTGGTCGGGGGGCGGGGCCGTCATCACCCTACTCGCCACTGATTGGTCGGGGGGCGGGGCCGGCAGACGTTTGAATCAGGAAGCGGGAGTCAAACCATTAAAAAGTTATAGCAGAAAAAAGGGACAACCAATCAGAAGAAGGGGCGGGGCTAATTAAGGCCAACGAAGCTTAAGGACTCATTACTGAGTCCCATGACACCACCCACAACTTCCCATGTCAAACCATTCAAAAGTTATGGCAGATAAAAGTATTCTAGGGGGCGCTGTTGAGCCGTTAGGCCACGCCCATTAATGCAAACCATGAAATATCAAATGTATCGCCAAGTCTGACTTGCATGCAAAATTTGATTACTTTTGGAGAACTATCAAATATGGACCAATCAGATGAAGGGGGGGCGCGCCTTTTGGCGTCTAGCGTCGCCACGGTAACACTTTTGAAAGAGAAAAGTAATGCGTGTAGTCCCAGGATGGAGACGCACATTTTGATGTATAACACACCTGGGTGCACATTACGGTTCGGGCCGTATTAATTGCCGAAGGAATGGCATAAATTGCGCCAAAATTACAAAATTATTTCAAAATGGCCGACTTCCTGTTCGGTTTCGGCCATGGCTCCAAGAGACTTTTCTTGAAGTTGTGCCATGATACAGGTGTGTAGCGATTTTCGTGCATGTACGTCAAACCGTATCGTGGGGCTTGAGGCACAAAGTTTTCCGGGGGGCGCTGTTGAGCCATTTTGCCACGCCCATTAATGTAAACCATAAAATATCAAATTTACCGCCAGGCCTGGCTTGCATGCCAAATTTGGTGCCTTTTGGGGAACTATCAAATATGGACCAATCAGATGAAGGGGGGGTGCGCTTGTGGGCGTCCAGCGTCGCCACGGTAACACTTTTGAAAGAGAAAAGTAATGCGTGTAGTCGCAGGATGGAGACGCACATTTTGATGTATAACACATCTGGGTGCACGATACGGTTTGGGCCGTATTAAATCTCGAAGGAATGGCATATATTGCTCCAAAATTACGCGATTAATTCAGAATGTTCAAAATGGCCGACTTCCTGTTCTGTTTCGGCCATGGCGCCAAGAGACTTTTCTTTAAGTAGTGACATGATACAGGTGTGTAGCGATTTTCGTTCATGTACGTCAAACCGTATTGTGGGGCTTGAGGCGCAAAGTTTTTTCTGTCTGAACCAATCAGATGAAGGGTGGGCGCGCTTTTCGGCGTCTAGCGTCGCCACGGTAACACTTTTGAAAGAGAAAAGTAATGCGTGGTGTCGGAGGATGGAGACGCACATTTTGATGTATAACACACCTGGGTGCACGTTACGGTTCGGGCCGTATTAACTGCCGAAGGAAGGCATAAATTTTGCCAAAATGACACGATTAATTCAAAATGGCCGACTTCCTGTTCGGTTTCTCGACTTGACGCCCAGAGACTTTTCTTTAAGTTGGGCCATGATACAGGTGTGTACCGATTTTCGTGCATGTACGTCAAAACGTATCGTGGGGCTTGAGGCACAAAGTTTTCAAGGGGGCGCTGTTGAGCCATTTTGCCACGCCCATTAATGCAAACCATTAAATATAAAATTTTTCGCCAGGCCTGACTTGCATGCAAAATTTGGTGACTTTTTGGGCACGTTTAGGGGGGCAAAAAGGCCCTCCTTTCGTCAGAAAAATAATAATAATAATAATTAAAGCTGCAAGCAGCGATGAACGGGCCCTCGCACTCACGTCCACCGCCCCCATAAGCATATCAGAAATGACACCACCCACGACTTCCTATGTCAAACCATTCAAAAGATATCGCAGAAAAAAGGGACAACCAATCAAAAGAAGGGGCGGGGCTAATTCAGGCCAATGAAGGTCAAGGACTCCATACAGAATCTGATGACACCAACCACGACTCTCTATGTCAAACCATTCAAAAGTTATAGCAGAAAATCGGGACGACCAATCAGAAGAAGGGGCGGGGCTAATTTTCACCAATTATGGTCAAGGACTCAATACTGAGTCCCATGACACCACCCACGACTCTTTATGTCAAACCTTTCAAAGGTTATGGCAGAGAAAAGTATTCTAGGGGGCGCTGTTGAGCCGTTAGGCAACGCTCATTAATGCAAACCATGAAATATCAAATTTATCACCAGGCCTGGCTTGCATGCAAAATTTGGTGACATTTGGAGATCTATCAAATATGGACCAATCAGATGAAGGGGACGAGCGCTTTTTCGCGTCTAGCGTCGCCACGGTAACACTTTTGAAAGAGAAAAGTAATGTGCGTCGTTGCAGGACAGAGACGCACATTTTGATGTAAAAAAAAACACAAAAATTGCTGACAAAAGTTTCGGGAAGCCAGGCTCGAACTCCCGACCTCTGGCACCAAAGACCGCTATGATCTGGCTGAGCTACGTCCCAGCCATCCCTTTTGCCTTGACTTACTGGCTTAAGAGAGACCAACAGAGCGATAAAATGTCTGGAACCTTTTTTCATAATTTTTTAAATATTTGTAAGGTATAAATATTAGTAAAACACTACTATTTCATTTATTACTCTTTCTGTAAGCATTCTACCGAGGTTCTAACCGGGCTGAGCACGGGACTATTTCTGACGTCACCACATTACAACAGCTGATCGGTCGGGGGGCGGGGCCGTCATCACCCTACTCGCCACTGATTGGTCGGGGGGCGGGGCCGTCATCACCCTACTCGCCACTGATTGGTCGGGGGGCGGGGCCGGCAGACGTTTGAATCAGGAAGCGGGAGTCAAACCATTAAAAAGTTACAGCAGAAAAAAGGGACAACCAATCAGAAGAAGGGGCGGGGCTAATTAAGGCCAACGAAGCTTAAGGACTCATTACAGAGTCCCATGACACCACCCACAACTCTCTATGTCAAACCATTCAAAAGTTATGGTAGAGAAAAGTTTTCTAGGGGGCGCTGTTGAGCCGTTAGGCCACGCCCATTAATGCAAACCATGAAATATCACATTTATCGCCAAGTCTGGCTTGCATGCAAAATTTGGTGACTTTTGGAGAACTATCAAATATGGACCAATCACATGAAGGGGGGGCGCGCCTTTTGGCGTCTAGCGTCGCCACGGTAACACTTTTGAAAGAGAAAAGTAATGCGTGGTGTCGCAGGATGTAGACGCACATTTTGATGTATAACACACCTGGGTGCACGTTACGGTTCGGGCTGAATTAACTGCCGAAGGAATGGCATAAATTTCGCCAAAATGACACAATTTATTCAAAATGGCCGACGTCCTGTTCGGTTTCGGCCATGGCTCCAAGAGACTTTTCTTTAAGTTGTGCCATGATACAGGTGTGTAGCGATTTTCGTGCATGTACGTCAAACCGTATTGTGGGGCTTGAGGCACAAAGTTTTCCGGGGGGCGCTCTTGAGCCATTTTGCCACGCCCATTAATGCAAACCATGAAATATCAAATTTATCGCCAGGCCTGGCTTGCATGCCAAATTTGGTGCCTTTTGGGGAACTATCAAATATGGACCAATCAGATGAAGTGGGGGTGCGCTTGTTGGCGTCTAGCGTCGCCACGGTAACATTTTTGAAAGAGAAAAGTAATGCGTGTAGTCGCAGGATGGAGACGCACATTTTGATGTATAACACATCTGGGTTCACGATACGGTTCGGGCTGAATTAACTCTCGAAGGAATGGCATATATTGCTCCAAAATTACGCGATTAATTCAGAATGTTCAAAATGGCCGACTTCCTGTTCGGTTTAGGCCATGGCGCCAAGAGACTTTTCTTTAAGTTGTGACATGATACAGGTGTGTACCGATTTTCCTTCATGTACGTCACACCGTATTATGGGGCTTGAGGCACAAAGTTTTTTCTGTCTGAACCAATCAGATGAAGGGTGGGCGCGCTTTTTGGCGTCTAGCGTCGCCACGGTAACGCTTTTGAAAGAGAAAAGTAATGCGTGTTGTCGCAGGATGGAGACGCACATTTTGATGTATAACACACCTGGGTGCACGTTACGGTTCGGGCTGAATTAACTTTCGAAGGAATGGCATAAATTTCGCCAAAATGACACGATTAATTCAAAATGGCCGACTTCCTGTTTGGTTTCGGGCATGACGGCAAGAGACTTTTCTTTAAGTTGTCCCATGATACAGGTGTGTACCGATTTTCGTGCATGTACGTCAAACCGTATTGTGGGGCTTGAGGCACAAAGTTTTCAAGGGGGCGCTGTTGAGCCATTTTGCCACACCCAATAATGCAAACCATTAAATATCAAATTTTTCGCCAGGCCTGACTTGGGTGCAAAATTTGGTGACTTTTTGGGCATGTTAAGGGGGGCAAAAAGGCCATCACTTTGTCAGGAAAATAATAATAATAATAATAATAATAAAAATTCCTGCAAATACAATAGGGCCTTCGCACTGAAGGTGCTCGGGCCCTAATAATAATAAAAATTCCTGCAAATACAATAGGGCCTTCGCTCTGAAGGTGCTCGGGCCCTAATAATAAAAATTCCTGCAAATACAATAGGGCCTTCGCACTGCAAGTGCTCGGGCCCTAATAATAATAACGCGAAGAATTCCTACAGATACAATAGGGCCTTCGCACTGAAGGTGCTCGGGCCCTAATTAAAGCTGCAAGCAGCAATGAACGGGCCCTCGCACTCACGGCCACCGCCCCCCATAAGTATCAGAAATGACACCACCCACGACTTCCTACGTCAAACCATTGAAAAGTTATAGCAGAAAAAAGGGACAACCAATCAGAAGAAGGGGCGGGGCTAATTAAGGCCAACGAAGCTTATGGACTCATTACAGAGTCCCATGACACCACCCACGACTTCCTATGTCAAACCATTCAAAAGTTATAGCAGAAAAAAGGGACAACCAAAGACAAGAAGGGGCGGGGCTAATTCAGGCCAATGAAGGTCAAGGACTCCATACAGAATCTTATGACACCACCCAGGACTCTCTATGTCAAACCATTCCAAAGTTATAGCAGAAAATCGGGACAACCAATCAGAAGAAGGGGCGGGGCTAATTAAGGCCAACGAAGCTTAAGAACTCATTACAGAGTCCCATGATACCACCCATGACTTCCTATGTCAAACCATTCGAAAGTTATAGCAGAAAAAAGGGACAACCAATCAGAAGAAGGGGCGGGGCTAATTAAGGCCAACGAAGCCTAAGGACTCATTACAGAGTCCCATGACACCACCCACAACTCTCTATGTCAAACCATTCAAAAGTTATGGCAGAGAAAAGTATTCTAGGGGGCGCTGTTGAGCCGTTAGGCCACGCCCATTAATGCAAACCATGAAATATCCAATTTATTGCCAGGCCTGCCTTGCATGCAAAATTTGGTGACTTTTGGGGAACTATCAAATATGGACCAATCAGATGAAGGGGGGCACGCTTTTTGGCGTCGAGTGTTGCCACTGTAACACTTTTGAATGAGAAAAGTAATGCGCGTCGTCGCAAGATGGAGACGTACATTTTGATGTTAAAAAAAACACACAAATTGCTGACAATAAACTTTGCATTGTGCTGGGATCGAACCCGCGATCTCTCACACGAAAGACGGCGACGTTACCAGTAAGCCACGGATCAGCTTGGCCGTTTTCTGACTGACTGATTAAGGAGAGACCAACATAGCGATATAATCTGAGTCCCGAATTGTTTTTTCGTAATTTTTAAGATATTTGTAAGATATAAATATTAGTAAAACCCCACTATTTGTGCTTTTGTGAATAGCATGTTCCAGTCTTTACTTCCTAGACACACACACTGCATGGAAGGGAGCGTTTGATTTATTGTTCACGTAACATTACTTTTATTTTTTCACAACCAAACCACGCACCCTATTTATGTCATTTGCACCGGGCAAGGACAAAAAATAAATGATTCCACCAAAATTCCAGAGATTTTTGTGGTTGGCTGACACATTACCAGCATATTTCAAATATGTCAAACCATTCAAAAGTTATAGTCAGAAAATATGGACAACCAATCAGAAGAAGGGGCGGGGCTAATTAAGGCCAACGAAGTTCAAGGACTCTTTACAGAGTCCCATGACACCACCCACGACTCTCTATGTTAAACCATTCCAAAGTTATAGCAGAAAATCGGGACAACCAATCAGAAGAAGGGGCGGGGCTAATTAAGGCCAACGAAGCTTAAGGACTCATTACAGAGTCCCATGACACCACCCACAACTCTCTATGTCAAACCATTCAAAAGTTATGGCAGAGAAAAGTTTTCTAGGGGGCGCTGTTGAGCCGTTAGGCCACGCCCATTAATGCAAACCATGAAATATCACATTTATCGCCAAGTCTGGCTTGCATGCAAAATTTGGTGACTTTTGGAGAACTATCAAATATGGACCAATCACATGAAGGGGGGGCGCGCCTTTTGGCGTCTAGCGTCGCCACGGTAACACTTTTGAAAGAGAAAAGTAATGCGTGTAGTCGCAGGATGGAGACGCACATTTTGATGTATAACACATCTGGGTTCACGATACGGTTCGGGCTGAATTAACTCTCGAAGGAATGGCATATATTGCTCCAAAATTACGCGATTAATTCAGAATGTTCAAAATGGCCGACTTCCTGTTCGGTTTAGGCCATGGCGCCAAGAGACTTTTCTTTTAGTTGCAACATGATACAGGTGTGTACCGATTTCCGTTCATGTACGTCAAACCGTATTATGGGGCTTGAGGCGCAAAGTTTTTTCTGTCAGAACCAATCAGATGAAGGGTGGGCGCGCTTTTTGGCGTCTAGCGTCGCCACGGTAACGCTTTCGAAAGAGAAAAGTAATGCGTGTGGTCGCAGGATGGAGACGCACATTTTGATGTATAACACACCTGGGTGCACGTTACGGTTCGGGCTGAATTAACTGCCGAAGGAATGGCATAAATTGCGCCAAAGTGACACGATTAATTCAAAATGGCCGACTTCCTGTTCGGTTTCGGGCATGACGCCAAGAGACTTTTCTTTAAGTTGTCCCATGATACAGGTGTGTACCGATTTTCGTGCATGTACGTCAAACCGTATCGTGGGGCTTGAGGCACAAAGTTTTCAAGGGGGCGCTGTTGAGCCATTTTGCCACACCCATTAATGCAAACCATTAAATATCAAATTTTTCGCCAGGCCTGACCTGGGTGCAAAATTTGGTGACTTTTTGGGCATGTTAAGGGGGGCAAAAAGGCCATCACTTTGTCAGGAAAATAATAATAATAATAATTAAAGCTGCAAGCAGCGATGAACGGGCCCTCGCACTCACGGCCACCGCCCCCCATAAGCATATCAGAAATGACACCACCCACGACTTCCTATGTCAAACCATTCAAAAGATATAGCAGAAAAAAGGGACAACCAATCAGAAGAAGGGGCGGGGCTAATTCAGGCCAATGGAGGTCAAGGACTCCATACAGAATCTGATGACACCACCCACGACTCTCTATGTCAAACCATTCAAAAGTTATAGCAGAAAATCGGGACAACCAATCAGAAGAAGGGGCGGGGCTAATTTTCACCAATTATGGTCAAGGACTCAATACCGAGTCCCATGACACCACCCACGACTCTTTATGTCAAACCTTTCAAAAGTTATGGCAGAGAAAGGTATTCTAGGGGGCGCTGTTGAGCCGTTAAGCCACGCCTATTAATGCAAACCATGAAATATCAAATTTATCGCCAGGCCTGGCTTGCATGCAAAATTTGGTGACTATCAAATATGGACCAATCAGATGAAGGGGGGCGCGCCTTTTGGCGTCTAGCGTCGCCACGGTAACACTTTTGAAAGAGAAAAGTAATGCGCGTAGTCGCAGGATGGAGACGCACATTTTGATGTATAACACACCTGGGTGCACATTACGGTTCGGGCCGTATTAATTGCCGGAGGAATGGCATAAATTGCGCCAAAATTACACAATTAATTCAAAATGGCCGACTTCCTGTTCGGTTTCGGCCATGGCGCCAAGAGACTTTTCTTTAAGTTGCGACATGATACAGGTGTGTACCGATTTTCGTTCATGTACGTCACACCGTATTCTGGGGCTTGAGGCGCAAAGTTTTTTCTGTCTGAACCAACCAGATGAAGGGTGGGCACGCTTTTTGGCGTCTAGCGTCGCCACGGTAACGCTTTTGAAAGAGAAAAGTAATGCGTGTTGTCGCAGGATGGAGATGCACATTTTGATGTATAACACACTTGGGGGCATGTTACGGTTCGGGCCGTATTAACTCCAGAAGGAATGGCATTAATTTCGCCAAAGTGACACGATTAATTCAAAATGGCTGACTTCCTGTTCGGTTTCGGCCATGTCGCCAAGAGACTTTTCTTTAAGTTGTGTAATGATACAGGTGTGTAGCGATTTTCGTGCATGTACGTCAAACCGTATTGTGGGGCTTGAGGCACAAAGTTTTCCGGGGGGCGCTGTTGAGCCATTTTGCCACGCCCATTAATGTAAACCATTAAATATCAAATTTTTCGCCAGGCCTGACTTGCATGCAAAATTTGGTTACTTTTTGGGCACGTTTAGGGGGGCAAAAAGGCCCTCCTTTCGTCAGAAGAAAGAAAGAAAGAAAGAAAGAAAGAAAGAAAAATTCCTACAGATACAATAGGGCCTTCGCACTGAAGGTGCTCGGGCCCTAATTAAAGCTGCAAGCAGCAATGAACGGGCCCTCGCACTCACGGCCACCGCCCCCCATAGGCATATCAGAAATGACACCACCCACGACATCCTATGTCAAACCATTGAAAAGTTATAGCAGAAAAAAGGGACAACCAATCAGAAGAAGGGGCGGGGCTAATCCAGGCCAATGAAGGTCAAGGGCTCCATAAAGAATCTGATGACACCACCCACGACTCTCTATGTCAAACCATTCCAAAGTTATAGCAGAAAATCGGGACAACCAATCAGAAGAAGGGGCGGGGCTAATTAAGGCCAACGAAGCTTGAGGACTCATTACAGAGTCCCATGACACCACCCACGACTCTCTATGTCAAACCATTCAAAAGTTATGGCAGAGAAAAGTATTCTAGGGGGCGCTGTTGAGCCGTTAGGCCACGCCCATTAATGCAAGCCATGAAATATCAAATTTATCACCAGGCCTGGCTTGCATGCAAAATTTGGTGACTTTTGGAGAACTATCAAATATGGACCAATCAGATGAAGGGGGGGCGCGCCTTTTGGCGTCTAGCGTCGCCACGGTAACACTTTTGAAAGAGAAAAGTAATGCGCGTAGTCGCAGGATGGAGACGCACATTTTGATGTATAACACACTTGGGGAAACGTTACGGTTCGGGCTGAATTAACTGCCGAAGGAATGGCATAAATTTCGCCAAAATGACACGATTAATTCAAAATGGCCGACATCCTGTTCGGTTTCGGGCATGACCCCAAGAGACTTTTGTTTAAGTTGCGCCATGATACAGGTGTGTACCGATTTCCGTGCATGTACGTCTAACAGTATTGTGGGGCTTGAGGCACAAAGTTTTCAAGGGGGCGCTGTTGAGCCATTTTGCCACGCCCATTAATGCAAACCATTAAATACCAAATTTTTCGCCAGGCCTGGCTTGGGTGCAAGATTTGGTGCCTTTTGGGGAACTATCAAATATGGACCAATCACATGAAGGGGGGGTGCGCTTGTTGGCGTCTAGCGTCGCCACGGTAACACTTTGGAAAGAGAAAAGTAATGCGTGTAGTCGCAGGATGGAGACGCACATTTTGATGTATAAAACATCTGGGTTCACATTACGGTTCGGGCTGAATTAATTCTCGAAGGAATGGCATATATTGCTCCAAAATTACGCGATTAATGCAGAATGTTCAAAATGGCCGACTTCCTGTTTGGTTTCGGCCATGGCGCCAAGAGACTTTTCTTTTAGTTGCGACATGATACAGGTGTGTACCGATTTTCGTTCATGTACGTCAAAGCGTATTATGGGGCTTGAGGCGCAAAGTTTTTTCTGTCTGAACCAAATAGATGAAGGGTGGGCACGCTTTTTGGCGTCTAGCGTCGCCACGGTAACGCTTTCGAAAGAGAAAAGTAATGCGTGGGGTCGGAGGATGGAGTCGCACATTTTGATGAATAACACACTTGGGGGAACGTTACGGTTCGGGCTGAATTAACTGCCGAAGGAAGGCATAAATTTCGCCAAAATGACACGATTAATTCAAAATGGCCGACTTCCTGTTCGGTTTCTCGACATGACGCCAAGAGACTTTTCTTTAAGTTGCGCCATGATACAGGTGTGTACCGATTTTCGTGCATGTACGTCAAACCGTATCGTGGGGCTTGAGGCACAAAGTTTTCAAGGGGGCGCTGTTGAGCCATTTTGCCACGCCCATTAATGCAAACTATTAAATATCAAATTTTTCGCCAGGCCTGACTTGCATGCAAAATTTGGTGACTTTTTGGGCACGTTTAGGGGGGCAAAAAGGCCTTCCTTTTGTCAGGAAAATAATAATAATAATTAAAGCTGCAAGCAGCGATGAACGGGCCCTCGCACTCACGGCCACCGCCCCCCATAAGCATATCAGAAATGACACCACCCACGACTCTCTATGTCAAACCATTCCAATGTTATAGCAGAAAATCGGGACAACCAATCAGAAGAAGGGGCGGGGCTAATTAAGGCCAACGAAGCTTAAGAACTCATTACAGAGTCCCATGACACCACCCACGACTTCCTATGTCAAACCATTAAAAAGTTATAGCAGAAAAAAGGGACAACCAATCAGAAGAAGGGGCGGGGCTAATTCAGGCCAATGAAGGTCAAGGACTCCATAAAGAATCTGATGACACCACCCACGACTCTCTATGTCAAACCATTCCAATGTAAAAGCAGAAAATCGGGACAACCAATCAGAAGAAGGGGCGGGGCTAATTAAGGCCAACGAAGCTTAAGAACTCATTACAGAGTCCCATGACACCACCCACGACTTCCTATGTCAAACCATTAAAAAGTTATAGCAGAAAAAAGGGACAACCAATCAGAAGAAGGGGCGGGGCTAATTCAGGCCAATGAAGGTCAAGGACTCCATAAAGAATCTGATGACACCACCCACGACTCTCTATGTCAAACCATTCCAATGTAAAAGCAGAAAATCGGGACAACCAATCAGAAGAAGGGGCGGGGCTAATTAAGGCCAACGAAGCTCAAGGACTCATTACAGAGTCCCATGACACCACCCACAACTTCCTATGTCAAACCATTCAAAAGTTATGGCAGAGAAAAGTATTCTAGGGGGCGCTGTTGAGCCGTTAGGCCACGCCCATTAATGCAAACCATGAAATATCAAATTTATCGCCAAAGTCTGTCTTGCATGTAAAATTTGGTGACTTTTGGAGAACTATCAAATATGGACCAATCAGATTTCAAAATGGCCGACTTCCTGTTCGGTTTCGGCCATGGCTCCAAGAGACTTTTCTTTAAGTTGTGCCATGATACAGGTGTGTAACGATTTTCGCGCATGTACGTCAAGCCGTATTGTGGGGCTTGAGGCACAAAGTTTTCCGGGGGGCGCTGTTGAGCCATTTTGCCACGCCCATTAATGCAAACCATGAAATATTAAATTTACCGCCAGGCCTGGCTTGCGTGCCAAATTTGGTGCCTTTTGGGGAACTATCAAATATGGACCAATCAGATGAAGGGGGGGTGCGCTTGTTGGCGTCTAGCGTCGCCACGGTAACACTTTTGAAAGAGAAAAGTAATGCGTGTAGTCGCAGGATGGAGACGCACATTTTGATGTATAACACATCTGGGTTCACGATACGGTTCGGGCCGTATTAATTCTCGAAGGAATGGCATATATTGCTCCAAAATTACGCGATTAATTCAGAATGTTCAAAATGGCCGACTTCCTGTTCGGTTTCGGCCATGGCGCCAAGAGACTTTTCTTTAAGTTGCGACATGATACAGGTGTGTACCGATTTTCGTTCATGTACGTCAAAGCGTATTATGGGGCTTGAGGCGCAAAGTTTTTTCTGTCAGAACCAATCTGATGAAGGGTGGGCACGCTTTTTGGCGTCTAGCGTCGCCATGGTAACGCTTTTGAAAGAGAAAAGTAATGCGTGTTGTCGCAGGATGGAGATGCACATTTTGATGTATAACACACTTGGGGGCACGTTACGGTTCGGGCCGTATTAACTGCCGAAGGAATGGCATAAATTGCGCCAAAGTGACACGATTAATTCAAAATGGCTGACTTCCTGTTTGGTTTCGGCCATGTCGCCAAGAGACTTTTCTTTAAGTTGTGTACTGATACAGGTGTGTAGCGATTTCCGTGCATGTACGTCAAACCGTATTGTGGGGCTTGAGTCACAAAGTTTTCCGGGGGGCGCTGTTGAGCCATTTTGCCACGCCCATTAATGTAAACCATAAAATATCAAATTTTTCGCCAGGCCTGACTTGCATGCAAAATTTGGTGACTTTTTGGGCATGTTTAGGGGGGCAAAAAGGGCCTCCTTTCGTCAGAAGAAAAAAGAAAAAAGAAAGAAAAATTCCTACAGATACAATAGGGCCTTCGCACTGAAGGTGCTCGGGCCCTAATAATAAAAATTCCTACAGATACAATAGGGCCTTCGCACTGAAGGTGCTCGGGCCCTAATAATAATAATAATTAAAGCTGCAAGCAGCGATGAACGGGCCCTCGCACTCACGGCTACCGCCCCCCATAAGCATATCAGAAAAGACACCACCCACAACTTCCTATGTCAAACCATTCCAAAGTTATAGCAGAAAATCGGGACAACCAATCAGAAGAAGGGGCGGGGCTAATTAAAGCCAACTAAGCTTAAGGACTCATTACAGAGTCCCATGACACCACCCACGACTCTCTATGTTAAACCATTCCAAAGTTATAGCAGAAAATCGGGACAACCAATCAGAAGAAGGGGCGGGGCTAATTAAGGCCAACGAAGCTTAAGAACTCAGTACAAAGTCCCATGACACCACCCACGACTTCCTATGTCAAACCATTAAAAAGTTATAGCAGAAAAAAGGGACAACCAATCAGAAGAAGAGGCGGGGCTAATTCTGGCCAATGAAGGTCAAGGACTCCATAAAGAATCTGATGACACCACCCACGACTCTCTATGTCACACCATTCCAATGTTATAGCAGGAAATCGGGACAACCAATCAGAAGAAGGGGTGGGGCTAATTAAGGCCAACGAAGCTTAAGGACTCAATACCGAGTCCCATGACACCACCCACAACTTCCTATGTCAAACCATTCAAAAGTTATGGCAGATAAAAGTATTCTAGGGGGCGCTGTTGAGCCGTTAGGCCACGCCCATTAATGCAAACCATGAAATATCGAATTTATCGCCAAGTCTGGCTTGCATGCAAAATTTGGTGACTTTTGGAGAACTATCAAATATGGACCAATCACATGAAGGGGGGGCGCGCCTTTTGGCGTCTAGCCTCGCCACGGTAATACTTTTGAAAGAGAAAAGTAATGCGTGGTGTCGCAGGATGTAGACGCACATTTTGATGTATAACACACCTGGGTGCACGTTACGGTTCGGGCTGAATTAACTGCCGAAGGAATGGCATAAATTTCGCCAAAATTACACAATAAATTAAAAATGGCTGACTTCCTGTTCAGTTTCGGCCATGGCGCCAAGAGACTTTTCTTTAAGTTGCAACATGATGCAGGTGTGTACCGATTTTCATGCATGTACGTCAAACCGTATTGTGGGGCTTGAGGCGCAAAGTTTTATCTGTCTGAACCAACCAGATGAAGGGTGGCCGCGCTTTTTGGCGTCTAGCGTCGCCACGGTAACGCTTTTGAAAGAGAAAAGTAATGCGTGTAGTCGCAGGATGGAGACGCACATTTTGATGTATAACACATCTGGGTTCACGATACGGTTCGGGCTGAATTAACTCTCGAAGGAATGGCATATATTGCTCCAAAATTACGCAATTAATTCAGAATGTTCAAAATGGCCGACTTCCTGTTCAGTTTCGGCCATGGCGCCAAGAGACTTTTCTTTTACTTGCGACATGATACAGGAGTGTACCAATTTTCGTTCATGTACGTCAAACCGTATTATGGGGCTTGAGGCGCAAAGTTTTATCTGTCTGAACCAACCAGATGAAGGGTGGCCGCGCTTTTTGGCGTCTAGCGTCGCCACGGTAACGCTTTTGAAAGAGAAAAGTAATGCGTGTAATCGCAGGATGGAGACGCACATTTTGATGTATAACACACTTGGGTGCATGTTACGGTTCGGGCTGAATTAACTTTCGAAGGAATGGCATAAATTTCGCCAAAATGACACAACTAATTCAAAATGGTCGACTTCCTGTTCGGTTTCGGGCATGACGCCAAGAGACTTTTCTTTCAGTTGCGCCATGATACAGGTGTGTACCGATTTTCGTGCGTGTACGACATACCGCATTCTGGGGCTTGAGGCACAAAGTTTTCAAGGGGGCGCTGTTGAGCCATTTTGCCATGCCCATTAATGCAAACCATTAAATATCAAATTTTTCGCCAGGCCTGACTTGCATGCAAAATTTGGTGACTTTTTGGGCACGTTTAGGGGGGCAAAAAGGCCCTCCTTTCGTCAGAAGAAAAAGAAAGAAAGAAAAATTCCTACAGATACAATAGGGCCTTCGCACTGAAGGTGCTCGGGCCCTAATAAAAATTCCTGCAAATACAATAGGGCCTTCGCACTGCAAGTGCTCGGGCCCTAATAATAATAATAAAAATTCCTGCAAATACAATAGGGCCTTCGCACTGCAAGTGCTCGGGCCCTAATTAAAGCTGCAAGCAGCGATGAACGGGCCCTCGCACTCACGGCCACCGCCCCCCATAAGCGTATCAGAAATGACACCACCCACGACTCTCTATGTCAAACCATTCAAAAGTTATAGCAGAAAATAGGGACAACCAATCAGAAGGAGGGGCGTGGCTAATTCTGGCCAATGAAGGTCAAGGACTCCATACAGAATCTGATGACACCACCCACGACTCTCTATGTCAAACCATTCCAAAGTTATAGCAGAAAATCGGGACAACCAATCAGAAAAAGGGGCGGGGCTAATTAAGGCCAACGAAGCTTAAGGACTCATTACAGAGTCCCATGACACCACCCACAACTTCCTATGTCAAACAATTAAAAAGTTATAGCAGAAAAAAGGGACAACCAATCAGAAGAAGGAGCGGGGCTAATTCAGGCCAACGAAGCTTAAGGACTCATTACAGAGTCCCATGACACCACCCACAACTTCCTATGTCAAACCATTCAAAAGTTATGGCAGAGAAAAGTATTCTAGGGGGCGCTGTTGAGCCGTTAGGCCACGCCCATTAATGCAAACCATGAAATATCAAATTTATCGCCAAGTCTGGCTTGCATGCAAAATTTGGTGACTTTTGGAGAACTATCAAATATGGAGCAATCAGATGAAGGGGGGGTGCACTTGTTGGCGTCTAGCGTCGCCACGGTAACGCTTTTGAAAGAGAAAAGTAATGCGTGGTGTTGCAGGATGGAGACGCACATTTTGATGTATAACACACCTGGGTGCACGTTACGGTTCGGGCTGAATTAACTGCCGAAGGAATGGCATAAATTTCGCCAAAATGACACAATTTATTCAAAATGGCCGACATCCTGTTCGGTTTCGGCCATGGCTCCAAGAGACTTTTCTTTAAGTTTTTCCATAATACAGGTGTGTAGCGATTTTCGTGCATGTACGTCAAACCGTATTGTGGGGCTTGAGGCACAAAGTTTTCCGGGGGGCGCTGTTGAGCCATTTTGCCACGCCCATTAATGCAAACCATGAAATATCAAATTTATCGCCAGGCCTGGCTTGCATGCCAAGTTTGGTGCCTTTTGGGGAACTATCAAATATGGACCAATCAGATGAAGGGGGGGTGCGCTTGTTGGCGTCTAGCGTCGCCACGGTAACACTTTTGAAAGAGAAAAGTAATGCGTGTAGTCGCAGGATGGAGACGCACATTTTGATGTATAACACATCTGGGTTCACGATACGGTTCGGGCTGAATTAACTCTCGAAGGAATGGCATAAATTGCGCCAAAGTGACACGATTAATTCAAAATGGCCGCCTTCCTGTTCGGTTTCGGGCATGACGCCAAGAGACTTTTCTTTAAGTTGTCCCATGATACAGGTGTGTACCGATTTTCGTGCATGTACGTCAAACCGTATCGTGGGGCTTGAGGCACAAAGTTTTCAAGGGGGCGCTGTTGAGCCATTTTGCCACGCCCATTAATGCAAACCATTAAATATAAAATTTTTCGCCAGGCCTGACTTGGGTGCAAAATTTGGTGACTTTTTGGGCATGTTAAGGGGGGCAAAAAGGCCATCACTTTGTCAGAAGAAAAATAATAATAATAATTAAAGCTGCAAGCAGCGATGAACGGGCCCTCGCACTCACTGCCACCGCCCCCATAAGCATATCAGAAATGACACCATCCACGACTTCCTATGTCAAACCATTTAAAAGATATAGCAGAAAAAAGGGACAACCAATCAGAAGAAGGGGCGGGGCTAATTCAGGCCAATGAAGGTCAAGGACTCCATACAGAATCTGATGACACCACCCACAACTCTCTATGTCAAACCATTCAAAAGTTATAGCAGAAAATCGGGACGACCAATCAGAAGAAGGGGCGGGGCTAATTTTCACCAATTATGGTCAAGGACTCAATACTGAGTCCCATGACACCACCCACGACTCTTTATGTCAAACCTTTCAAAAGTTATGGCAGAGAAAAGTATTCTAGGGGGCGCTGTTGAGCCGTTAGGCAACGCCCATTAATGCAAACCATGAAATATCAAATTTATCACCAGGCCTGGCCTGCATGCAAAATTTGGTGACTTTTGGAGAATTATCAAATATGGACCGATCAGATGAAGGGAAGGCGCGCTTTTTCGCGTCTAGCGTCGCCACGGTAACACTTTTGAAAGAGAAAAGTAATGTGCGTCGTCGCAGGACAGAGACGCACATTTTGATGTAAAAAAAAAAAAAAATTGCTGACAAAATTTTCGGCATCTAGCCCGGCTCGAACTCCCGACCTCTGGCACCAAAGACCGATATGCTCTGGGTGAGCTATGTCTCAGCCATTCCTTTTGCTTTGACTTACTGGCTTAGGAGAGACCAACATAGCAATAAAATGTGTGGAACTTTTTTTCCTAATTTTTAAATATTTGTAAGGTATAAATATTAGTAAAACACTACAATTTCATTTATTACTCTTTCTGTAACCATTCCACCGAGGTTCTAACCGGGCTGAGCACGGGACTATTTCTGACGTCACCACATTGCAACAGCTGATCGGTCGGGGGGCGGGGCCGTCATCACCCTACTCGCCACTGATTGGTCGGGGGGCGGGGCCGTCATCACCCTACTCGCCCCTGATTGGTCGGGGGGCGGGGCCGGCAGACGTTTGAATCAGGAAGCGGGAGTCAAACCATTAAAAAGTTATAGCAGAAAAAAGGGACAACCAATCAGAAGAAGGGGCGGGGCTAATTAAGGCCAACGAAGCTTAAGGATTCATTACAGAGTCCCATGACACCACCCACAACTTCCTATGTCAAACCATTCAAAAGTTATGGCAGATAAAAGTATTCTAGGGGGCGCTGTTGAGCCGTTAGGCCACGCCCATTAATGCAACCCATGAAATATCAAATTTATCGCCAAGTCTGGCTTGCATGCAAAATTTGGTGACTTTTGGAGAACTATCAAATATGGACCAATCACATGAAGGGGGGGCGCGCCTTTTGGCGTCTAGCGTCGCCACGGTAACACTTTTGAAAGAGAAAAGTAATGCGTGGTGTTGCAGGATGTAGACGCACATTTTGATGTATAACACACCTGGGTGCACGTTACGGTTCGGGCTGAATTAACTGCCGAAGGAATGGCATAAATTTCGCCAAAATGACACAATTTATTCAAAATGGCCGACATCCTGTTCGGTTTCGGCCATGGCTCCAAGAGACTTTTCTTTAAGTTGTGCCATGATACAGGTGTGTACCGATTTTCGTGCATGTACGTCAAACCGTATTGTGGGGCTTGAGGCACAAAATTTTCCGGGGGGCGCTGTTGAGCCATTTTGCCACGCCCATTAATGCAAACCATGAAATATCAAATTTATCACCAGGCATGGCTTGCATGCCAAATTTGGTGCCTTTTGGGGAACTATCAAATATGGACCAATCAGATGAAGGGGGGGTGCGCTTGTTGGCGTCTAGCGTCGCCACGGTAACACTTTCGAAAGAGAAAAGTAATGCGTGTAGTCGCATGATGGAGACGCACATTTTGATGTATAACACACCTGGGTTCACGATACGGTTCGGGCTGAATTAACTCTCGAAGGAATGGCATATATTGCTCCAAAATTACGCAATTAATTCAGAATGTTCAAAATGGCCGACTTCCTGTTCGGTTTCGGCCATGGCGCCAAGAGACTTTCCTTTTAGTTGCGACATGATACAGGTGTGTACCGATTTTCGTTCATGTACGTCAAACCGTATTATGGGGCTTGAGGCACAAAGTTTTTTCTGTCGAACCAACCAGATGAAGGGTGGGCGCGCTTTTTGGCGTCTAGCGCCGCCACGGTAACGCTTTTCAAAGAGAAAAGTAATGCGTGTTGTCGCAGGATGGAGACGCACATTTTGATGTATAACACACTTGGGGGCACGTTACGGTTCGGGCTGAATTAACTTTCGAAGGAATGGCATAAATTTCGCCAAAATGACACGACTAATTCAAAATGGCCGACATCCTGTTCGGTTTCGGGCATGATGCCAAGAGACTTTTGTTTAAGTTGTCCCATGATACAGGTGTGTACCGATTTTCGTGCATGTACGTCAAACCGTATCGTGGGGCTTGAGGCACAAAGTTTTCAAGGGGGCGCTGTTGAGCCATTTTGCCACGCCCATTAATGCAAACCTTTAAATATCAAATTTTTCGCCAGGCCTGACTAGGGTGCAAAATTTGGTGACTTTTTGGGCATGTTAAGGGGGGCAAAAAGGCCTTCACTTTGTCAGGAAAATAATAATAATAATAATTAAAGCTGCAAGCAGCGATGAACGGGCCCTCGCACTCACGTCCACCGCCCCCCATAAGCATATCAGAAAATGACACCACCCACGACTCTCTATGTTAAACCATTCAAAAGTTATAGCAGAAAAAAGGAACAACCAATCAGAAGAAGGGGCGGGGCTAATTCAGGCCAAAGAAGGTCAAGGACTCCATACAGAGTCTGATGACACCACCCACGACTCTCTATGTCAAACCATTCAAAAGTTATGGCAGAGAAAAGTATTCTAGGGGGCGCTGTTGAGCCGTTAGGCCACGCCCATTAATGCAAACCATGAAATATCAAATTTATCACCAGGCCTGGCTTGCATGCAAAATTTGGTGACTTTTGGAGAACTATCAAATATGGACCAATCAGATGAAGGGGGGGTGCGCTTTTTCGCGTCTAGCGTCGCCACGGTAACACTTTTGAAAGAGAAAAGTAATGTGCGTAGTCGCAGGATGGAGACGCACTTTTTGATGTAAAAAAAACACAAAAATTGCTGACAAAAAATTTCGTTATACTGCCAGTCTCGAACTCCCGACCTCTGGCACCAAAGACCGCAATGTTGTGGCTGAGCTAAGACTCAGCTATCACTTTCCCTTTGACTTACTGTCTTAAGAGAGACCAACATAGCGATAAAATGTCTGGAACTTTTTTTTCCTAATTTTTTTAATATTTGTAAGGTATAAATATTAGTAAAACACTACTATTTTTATTACTTTTTCTATAACCATTCTGCCGAGGTTCTAACCGGGCTGAGCACGGGTCTATTTCTGACGTCACCACATTAAAGGCAGCTGATTGGTCGGGGAGCGGGGCCGTCATCACCCTACTCGCCACTGATTGGTCGGGGGGCGGGGCCGTCATCACCCTACTCGCCACTGATTGGTCGGGGGGCGGGGCCGTCATCACCCTACTCGCCACTGATTGGTCGGGGGGCGGGGCCGGCAGACGTTTGAATTAGGAAGCGGGACTCTCTATGTCAAACCATTCCAAAGTTATAGCAGAAAATCGGGACAACAAATCAGAAGAAGGGGCGGGGCTAATTAAGGCCAACGAAGCTTTAGAACTCATTACAGAGTCCCATGACACCACCCACGACTCTCTATGTTAAAGCATTCAAAAGTTATAGCAGAAAAAAGGGACAACCAATCAATAGAAGGGGCGGGGCTAATTCAGGCCAATGAAGGTCAAGGACTCCATAAAGAATCTGATGACACCACCCACGACTCTCTATGTCAAACCATTCCAAAGTTATAGCAGAAAATCGGGACAACCAATCAGAAGAAGGGGCGGGGCTTATTAAGGCCAACGAAGCTTAAGGACTCATTACAGAGTCCCATGACACAACCCACAACTCTCTATGTCAAACCATTCAAAAGTTATGGCAGAGAAAAGTATTCTAGGGGGCGCTGTTGAACCGTTAGCCACGCCCATTAATGCAAACCATGAAATATCAAATTTATCGCCAAATCTGGCTTGCATGCAAAATTTGGTGACTTTTGGAGAACTATCAAATATGGACCAATCACATGAAGGGGGGGCGCGCCTTTTGGCGTCTAGCGTCGCCACGGTAACGCTTTTGAAAGAGAAAAGTAATGCGTGGTGTTGCAGGATGGAGACGCACATTTTGATGTATAACACACCTGGGTGCACGTTACGGTTCGGGCTGAATTAACTGCCGAAGGAATGGCATAAATTTCGCCAAAATGACACAATTTATTCAAAATGGCCGACATCCTGTTCGGTTTCGGCCATGGCGCCAAGAGACTTTTCTTTAAGTTGTGCCATGATACAGGTGTGTAGCGATTTTCGTGCATGTACGTCAAACCGTATTGTGGGGCTTGAGGCACAAAGTTTTCCGGGGGGCGCTGTTGAGCCATTTTGCCACGCCCATTAATGCAAACCATGAAATATCAAATTTATCGCCAGGCCTGGCTTGCATGCCAAATTTGGTGCCTTTTGGGGAACTATCAAATATGGACCAATCAGATGAAGGGGGGGTGCGCTTGTTGGCGTCTAGCGTCGCCACGGTAACACTTTCGAAAGAGAAAAGTAATGCGTGTAGTCGCAGGATGGAGACGCACATTTTGATGTATAACACATCTGGGTTCACGATACGGTTCGGGCTGAATTAACTCTCGAAGGAATGGCATATATTGCTCCAAAATTACGCAATTAATTCAGAATGTTCAAAATGGCCGACTTCCTGTTCGGTTTAGGCCATGGCGCCAAGAGACTTTTCTTTAAGTTGTGACATGATACAGGTGTGTACCCATTTTCCTTCATGTACGTCACACCGTATTATGGGGCTTGAGGCACAAAGTTTTTTCTGTCGAACCAATCAGATGAAGGGTGGGCGCGCTTTTTGGCGTCTAGCGTCGCCACGGTAACGTTTTTGAAAGAGAAAAGTAATGCGTGTTGTCGCAGGATGGAGACGCACATTTTGATGTATAACACACCTGGGTGCACGTTACGGTTCGGGCTGAATTAACTTTCGAAGGAATGGCATAAATTTCGCCAAAATGACACGACTAATTCAAAATGGCCGACTTCCTGTTTGGTTTCGGGCATGACGCCAAGAGACTTTTCTTTCAGTTGCGCCATGATACAGGTGTGTACCGATTTTCGTGCATGTACGTCAAACCGTATCGTGGGGCTTGAGGCACAAAGTTTTCAAGGGGGCGCTGTTGAGCCATTTTGCCACGCCCATTAATGCAAACCATTAAATATCAAATTTTTCGCCAGGCCTGACTTGGGTGCAAAATTTGGTGACTTTTTGGGCACGTTTAGGGGGGCAAAAAGGCCTTCCTTTTGTCAGGAAAATAATAATAATAATAATAATTAAAGCTGCAAGCAGCGATGAACGGGCCCTCGCACTCACGGCCACCGCCCCCCATAAGCATATCAGAAAAGACACCACCCACGACTTCCTATGTCAAACCATTCAAAAGTTATAGCAGAAAAAAGGGACAACCAATCAGAAGAAGGGGCGGGGCTAATTCAGGCCAATGAAGGTCAAGGACTCCATACAGAATCTGATGACACCACCCACGACTCTCTATGTCAAACCATTCAAAAGTTATAGCAGAAAATCGGGACAACCAATCAGAAGAAGGGGCGGGGCTAATTAAGGCCAACGAAGCTTAAGGACTCATTACAGAGTCCCATGACACCACCCACGACTTCCTATGTCAAACCATTCAAAAGTTATAGCAGAAAAAAGGGACAACCAATCAGAAGAAGGGGCGGGGCTAATTCAGGCCAATGAAGGTCAAGGGCTCCATAAAGAATCTCATGACACCACCCAGGACTCTCTATGTCAAACCATTCCAAAGTTAAAGCAGAAAATCGGGACAACCAATCAGAAGAAGGGGCGGGGCTAATTAAGGCCAACGAAGCTCAAGGACTCCATAACGAATCTGATGACACCACCCACGACTCTCTATGTCAAACCATTCAAAAGTTATAGCAGAAAATCGGGACAACCAATCAGAAGAAGGGGCGGGGCTAATTAAGGCCAACGAAGCTCAAGGACTCCATACAGAGTCCCATGACACCACCCACAACTTCCTATGTCAAACCATTCAAAAGTTATGGCAGAGAAAAGTTTTCTAGGGGGCGCTGTTGAGCCGTTAGGCCACGCCCATTAATGCAAACCATGAAATATCAAATTTATCGCCAAGTCTGTCTTGCATGTAAAATTTGGTGACTTTTGGAGAACTATCAAATATGGACCAATCAGATTTCAAAATGGCCGACTTCCTGTTCGGTTTCGGCCATGGCTCCATGAGACTTTTCTTTAAGTTGTGCCATGATACAGGTGTGTAGCGATTTTCGTGCATGTACATCAAACCGTATTGTGGGGCTTGAGGCACAAAGTTTTCCGGGGGGCGCTGTTGAGCCATTTTGCCACGCCCATTAATGCAAACCATGAAATATTAAATTTATCGCCAGGCCTGGCTTGCATGCCAAATTTGGTGCCTTTTGGGGAACTATCAAGTATGGACCAATCAGATGAAGGGGGGGTGCGCTTGTTGGCGTCTAGCGTCGCCACGGTAACACTTTTGAAAGAGAAAAGTAATGCGTGTAGTCGCAGGATGGAGACGCACATTTTGATGTATAACACATCTGGGTGCACATTACGGTTCGGGCCGTATTAATTCTCGAAGGAATGGCATATATTGCTCCAAAATTACGTGATTCATTCAGAATGTTCAAAATGGCCGACTTCCTGTTCGGTTTCGACCATGGTGCCAAGAGACTTTTCTGTAAGTTGCAACATGATACAAGTGTGTACCGACTTTCGTTCATGTACGTCAAACCGTATTATGGGGCTTGAGGCGCAAAGTTTTTTCTGTCTGAACCAATCAGATGAAGGGTGGGCGCGCTTTTTGGCGTCTAGCGTCGCCACGGTAACGCTTTTGAGAGAGAAAAGTAATGCGTGGTGTCGCAGGATGGAGACGCACATTTTGATGTATAACACACCTGGGTGCTCATTACGGTTCGGGCCGTATTAACTGCCGAAGGAATGGCATAAATTTCGCCAAAATGACACGACTAATTCAAAATGGCTGACATCCTGTTCGGTTTCGGGCATGACGCCAAGAGACTTTTCTTTAAGTTACGTCATGATACAGGCGTGTACCCATTTTCGTGCATGTACGTCAAACCGTATCGTGGGGCTTGAGGCACAAAGTTTTCAAGGGGGCGCTGTTGAGCCATTTTGCCACGCCCATTAATGCAAACCATTAAATATCAAATTTTTCGCCAGGCCTGGCTTGGGTGCAAAATTTGGTGACTTTTTGGGCACGTTTAGGGGGGCAAAAAGGCCTTCCTTTCGTCAGAAAAATAATAAGAATAATAATAAAAAAAAAAAAAATACAAATAATTCCTACAGATACAATAGGGCCTTCGCACTGAAGGTGCTCGGGCCCTAATAATAATAAAAATTCCTGCAAATACAATAGGGCCTTCGCACTGCAAGTGCTCGGGCCCTAATAATAATAAAAATTCCTGCAAATACAATAGGGCCTTCGCTCTGAAGGTGCTCGGGCCCTAATAATAATAATTAAAGCTGCAAGCAGCGATGAACGGGCCCTCGCACTCACGTCAACCGCCCCCCATAAGCATATCAGAAATGACACCACCCATGACTTCCTATGTCAAACCATTCAAAAGTTATAGCAGAAAAAAGGGACGACCAGTCAGAAGAAGGGGCGGGGCTAATTCAGGGCAAAGAAGATCAAGGACTCATTACAGAGTCCCATGACACCACCCACGACTCTCTATGTCAAAACATTCAAAAGTTATAGCAGAAAATAGGGACAACCAATCAGAAAAAGGGACTGGGCTAATTGTCACCAATTATGGTCAAGGACTCAATGCCGAGTCCCATGACACCACCCACAACTCTTTATGTCAAACCTTTCAAAAGTTATGGCAGAAAAAAGTATTCTAGGGGGCGCTGTTGAGCCGTGAGGACACGCCTATTAATGCAAACCATGAAAAAAAAAATCTGATCACTCAAATGAACGACGATCATACAGTACAGGTGTATCTCATGGTCCAGAATGTATGATATTATATTAATCTATTATACCATATTATATTACATGTTGTTATTTCATATTAGCGTACCCAGTAATATAGCATATTGTATTATTGCATTGTATGTTGCTTCATTTCATATATTTTTGACTGTATTATGTTGTAAAATTATATATCATAGCGATTGCATTATTATATAATTTCAATTTATAACACTAATATACAATTCCTCACACACACACTCCTTCCAAATGTTTCTTTTTTTTCTCCATTAAGACAATTGTATGCTGTCATCCGTTATGTTTTTTGTTTTTAAGCTTGTTATGTCTGTTATTCAAATATATTAATACATTCATTAATATGCTATACTGTATTTTGTATTGTGTATATTGTGTGTGTGTGTGTGTGTGTGTGTGTGTATATATATATATATATATATATATATATATATATATATATATATATATATATATATATATATATATATGTGTGTGTGTGTGTGTGTGTATACCTGAAGTGTGACTACCTGCAGAACGTATTTTAGCATGAAAGCTTGCATATTAAACGTACATCAAGCATCCTGTATCATAGCTACATGTCTGCCGTTTGTAACAAAGCAAACCGCGTGAAAATCGGTTGAAAATCAAGTGAGTTATAGTTATTTTACTTATGCAGACACCTCCTTCCTCAATAGAAGTGAACGCTCTAGAGTTAAAGCGATACCGATCCAAGATGGCGGCCACGCCCGACGTTCTCAGGCAGTCAATGCGGCGCCTCGACCAAGATGGCGGCCGCGCTGAACATCAGCCCCTCCCCCCGCGGGAGCTGCGCGCGCAAACTCCACTCAAATTCAAAAGTTATGGCAGAAAATCGGGACAACCAATCAGAAGAAGGGGAAAGAGAAAAATAATGTGCGTCGTCACAGGACAGAGACGAACATTTTGATGTAAAAAAACCACAAAAATTGCTGACAAAAATTTTGGCATATCAAGCCAGGCTTGAACTCCCGACCTCTGGCAGCAAAGACCGCAATAATCTGGCTGAGCTAAGTCTCAGCTATTCTTTTTATTTGACCTACTGGCTTAGGACAGACCAACATAGCGATAAAATGTCTGGAACTTTTTTTTTCCTAATTTTTTAAATATTTGTAAGTTATAAATATTAGTAAAACCCTACTATTTAAATTATTACTTTTTCTGTAACCATTCTGCCAAGGTTGTAACCGGGCTGAGCCGGGAATATTTCTGAAGTCACCACATTACAGGGAGCTGATTGGTCGGGGGGCGGGGCCGTCATCACCCTACTCGCCACTGATTGGTCGGGGGGCGGCGCCGTCATCACCCTACTCGCCACTGATTGGTCGGGGGGCGGGGCCGCCATCACCCTACTCGCCACTGATTGGTCAGGGGGCGGGGCCGGCAGACGTTTGAATCAGGAAGCGGGAGTCAGCGCGAGAGCGACTGGCGGCTCGCGGCAATTTTATTATAAAAAAAGGACAACCAATCAGAAGAAGGGGCGGGGCTAATTCAGGCCAATGAAGCTTAAGGACTCATTACAGAGTCCCATGACACCACCCACAACTCTCTATGTGAAACCATTCAAAAGTTATGGCAGAGAAAAGTATTCTAGGGGGCGCTGTTGAGCCGTTAGGCCACGCCCATTAATGGAAACCATGAAATATCACATTTATCGCCAGGCCTGGCTTGCATGCAAATTTTGGTGACTTTTGGAGAACTATCAAATATGGACCAATCAGATGAAGGGTGGGTGCGCTTTTTCGCGTCTAGCGTCGCCACGGTAACACTTTTGAAAGAGAAAAGTAATGCGTGTAGTCGCAGGATGGAGACGCACAATTTGATGTATAACACATCTGGGTGCACGATACGGTTCGGGCTGAATTAACTCTCGAAGGATTGGCATATATTGCTCCAAAATTACACAATTAATTCAAAATGGCCGACTTCCTGTTCGGTTTCGGGCATGGCTCCAAGAGACTTTTCTTTAAGTTGTGCCATGATACAGGTGTGTAGTGATTTTCGTGCATGTACGTCAAACCGTATTGTGGGGCTTGAGGCATAAAGTTTTCCGGGGGGCGCTGTTGAGCCATTTTGCCACGCCCATTAATGCAAACCATGAAATATCAAATTTATCGCCAGGCCTGGCTTGCATGCCAAATTTGGTGCCTTTTGGGGAACTATCAAATATGGACCAATCAGATGAAGGGGGGGTGCGCTTGTTGGCGTCTAGCGTCGCCACGGTAACACTTTTGAAAGAGAAAAGTAATGCGTGTAGTCGCAGGATGGAGACGCACATTTTGATGTATAACACATCTGGGTGCACGATACGGTTCGGGCTGAATTAACTCTCGAAGGAATGGCATATATTGCTCCAAAATTACACAATTAATTCAAAATGGCCGACTTCCTGTTCGGTTTCGGGCATGGCTCCAAGAGACTTTTCTTTAAGTTGTGCCATGATACAGGTGTGTAGCGATTTTCGTGCATGTACGTCAAACCGTATTGTGGGGCTTGAGGCACAAAGTTTTCCGGGGGGCGCTGTTGAGCCATTTTGCCACGCCCATTAATGCAAACCATGAAATATCAAATTTTTCGCCAGGCCTGCCTTGCATGCAAAATTTGGTGACTTTTTGGGCACGTTTAGGGGGGCAAAAAGGCCCTCCTTTCGTCAGAAAAATAATAATAATAATAATTAAAGCTGCAAGCAGCGATGAACGGGCCCTCGCACTCACGGCCGCCGCCCCCCATAAGCATATCAGAAATGACACCACCCACGACTTCCTATGTCAAACCATTCAAAAGTTATAGCAGAAAAAAGGGACAACCAATCACAAGAAGGGGCGGGGCTAATTCAGGCCAATGAAGGTCAAGGACTCCATACAGAGTCTGATGACACCACCCACGACTCTCCATGTCAAACCATTCAAAAGTTATAGCAGGAAATAGGGACAACCAATCAAAAGAAGGGGCGGGGCTAATTTTCACCAATTATGGTCAAGGACTCAATACCGAGTCCCATGACACCACCCATGACTCTTTATGTCAAACCATTCAAAAGTTATGGCAGAGAAAAGTATTCTAGGGGGCGCTGTTGAGCCATTTTGCCACGCCCATTAATGCAAACCATGAAATATCAAATTTATCACCAGGCCTGGCTTGCATGCAAAATTTGGTGACTTTTGGAGAACTATCAAATATGGACCAATCAGATTAAGGGGGCACGCTTTTTGGCGTCTAGCATCGCCACGGTAACACTTTTGAAAGAGAAAAGTAATGCGCGTAGTCGCAAGATGGAGACGCACATTTTGAGGTATAAGTCACCTGGATGCACGTTACGGTTCGGGCCGTATTAATTGCCGAAGGAATGGCATTAATTGCGCCAAAATTACACAATTAATTCAAAATGGCCGACTTCCTGTTCAATTTCGGCCATGGCGCCAAGAGACTTTTCTTTAAGTTGCGACATGATACAGGTGTGTACCGATTTTCGTTCATGTACGTCAAACCGTATTATGGGGCTTGAGGCTCAAAGTTTTTTCCCTCTGAACCAATCAGATGAAGGGTGGGCGCACTTTTTGGTGTCTAGCGTTGCCGCGGTAACGCTTTTAAATGAGAAAAGTAATGTGCGTCGTTGCAGGACAGGGACGCACATATTGATGTAGAAAAAAAAAAATTGCTGACAAAAAAGTCTGGATACTGCGGGAATCGAACTCTGATCTCTGACTCCAATGACGGGAACACTCTGGCTGAGCTAAGAGTCAGCTTCTCATTTCTACTTGACCTACTGACTTAGGAGAGACCAACATATCGATATTTAGAAATGTAAGTCTGGAGCTGTTTTTTCTAATTTTTTTTAATATTTGTAAGTTATAAATATTAGTAAAACCCTACTATTTTAATTATTACTTTTTCTGTAACCATTCTGCCAAGGTTGTAACCGGGCTGAGCTGGGAATATTTCTGACGTCACCACATTACAGGGAGCTGATTGGTCGGGGGGCGGGGCCGTCATCACCCTACTCGCCACTGATTGGTCGGGGGGCGGGGCCGTCATCACCCTACTCGCCACCGATTGGTCGGGGGGCGGGGCCGTCATCACCCTACTCGCCACCGATTGGTCGGGGGGCGGGGCCGGCAGACGTTTGAATCAGGAAGCGGGAGTCAGCGCGAGAGCGACTGGCGGCTCGTGGCGATTTTATTATAAAAAAGGGACAACCAATCAGAAGAAGGGGCGGGGCTAATTCAGGCCAAAGAAGCTCAAGGACTCATTGCAGAGTCCCTTGACACCACCTACGACTTCCTATGTCAAACCATTCAAAGTTTATAGCAGAAAAAAGGGACAACCAATCAGAAGAAGGGGCGGGGCTAATTCAGGCCAATGAATGTCAAGGACTCCATACAGAATCTGATGACACCACCCACGACTCTCTATGTCAAACCATTCAAAAGTTATGGCAGAGAAAAGTATTCAAGGTGGCGCTGTTGAGCCGTTAGGCCACGCCCATTAATGCAAACCATGAAATATAAAATTTATCACCAGGCCTGGCTTGCATGCAAAATTTGGTGACTTTTGGAGAACTATCAAATATGGACCAATCACATGAAGGGGGGGCGCGCCTTTTGGCGTCTAGCGTCGCCACGGTAACACTTTTGAAAGAGAAAAGTAATGCGTGGTGTCGCAGGATGTAGACGCACATTTTGATGTACAACACACCTGGGTGCACGATACGGTTCGGGCTGAATTAACTGCCGAAGGAATGGCATAAATTTCGCCAAAATGACACAATTTATTCAAAATGGCCGACATCCTGTTCGGTTTTGGCCATGGCTCCAAGAGACTTTTCTTTAAGTTGTGCCATGATACAGGTGTGTAGCGATTTTCGTGCATGTACGTCAAACCGTATTGTGGGGCTTGAGGCACAAAGTTTTCCGGGGGGCGCTGTTGAGCCATTTTGCCACACCCATTAATGCAAACCATGAAATATCAAATTTATCACCAGGCCTGGCTTGCATGCCAAATTTGGTGCCTTTTGGGGAACTATCAAATATGGACCAATCAGATGAAGGGGGGGTGCGCTTGTTGGCGTCTAGCGTCGCCACGGTAACACTTTCGAAAGAGAAAAGTAATGCGTGTAGTCGCAGGATGGAGACACATATTTTGATGTATAACACATCTGGGTTCACGATACGGTTCGGGCTGAATTAACTCTCGAAGGAATGGCATATATTGCTCCAAAATTACGCAATTAATTCAGAATGTTCAAAATGGCCGACTTCCTGTTCGGTTTCGGCCATGGCGCCAAGAGACTTTTCTTTTAGTTGCAACATGATACAGGTGTGTACCGATTTTCGTTCATGTACGTCAAACCGTATTATGGGGCTTGAGGCTCAAAGTTTTTTTCTGTCGAACCAATCAGATGAAGGGTGGGCGCGCTTTTTGGCGTCTAGCGCCGCCACGGTAACGCTTTTGAAAGAGAAAAGTAATGCGTGTTGTCGCAGGATGGAGACGCACATTTTGATGTATAACACACTTGGGGGCACGTTACGGTTCGGGCTGAATTAACTTTAGAAGGAATGGCATAAATTTCGCCAAAATGACACGACTAATTCAAAATGGCCGACATCCTGTTCGCTTTCGGGCATGACCCCAAGAGACTTTTGTTTAAGTTGTCCCATGATACAGGTGTGTACCGATTTTCGTGCATGTACGTCAAACCGTATCGTGGGGCTTGAGGCACAAAGTTTTCAAGGGGGCGCTGTTGAGCCATTTTGCCACGCCCATTAATGCAAACCTTTAAATATCAAATTTTTCGCCAGGCCTGACTAGGGTGCAAAATTTGGTGACTTTTTGGGCATGTTAAGGGGGGCAAAAAGGCCTTCACTTTGTCAGGAAAATAATAATAATAATAATAATAATAATAAAAATTCCTGCAAATACAATAGGGCCTTCGCTCTGAAGGTGCTCGGGCCCTAATAATAATAATAATAAAAATTCCTGCAAATACAATAGGGCCTTCGCACTGCAAGTGCTCGGGCCCTAATAATAATAATAATAAAAATTCCTGCAAATACAATAGGGCCTTCGCACTGCAAGTGCTCGGGCCCTAATAATAATAATAAAAATTCCTGCAAATACAATAGGGCCTTCGCTCTGAAGGTGCTCGGGCCCTAATAATAACGCGAAGAATTCCTACAGATACAATAGGGCCTTCGCACTGAAGGTGCTCGGGCCCTAATAATAATAATAATAAAAATTCCTGCAAATACAATAGGGCCTTCGCACTGCAAGTGCTCGGGCCCTAATAAAAATTCCTGCAAATACAATAGGGCCTTCGCACTGCAAGTGCTCGGGCCCTAATAATA